>NW_019384349.1:953131-1058351 GCF_000671375.1 Centruroides sculpturatus
AATAATAATTATTATATACTAGATTTCAAAAAGTGAAGAAATATAATACTTCATATGATTAATAATTCAATTAAATAATACTTTATAGATTTAAAATAATTTATTAAAATTTAGCTAGTATCTTTTCACACGCATAAGAAAGATTAAATAATTCTGAAAATATTTCTCAAATTCTGCCAACAAACAGGATTATTTATTTCAAAAAATTGGAAATGTTGCAATAACAAGAAGCCCCACACAAAAAATGAAATCATCATTTTTTATTCTTTTTATGAGTAGCACCCACAAAAGCACTAAACACTAATGAAGTAATATTTAAATTACCAAGATCAAAATTTCATTTTCTGAAGATATAAGATGTTTTGTCTCAGCCAACAAATTACAAACATTTATAAATATTTTGCTTCAAACTACTCAAATAAGAATTTTTGAAGCTTTCAAAATTAAATATTGTAAATTTTTCAATTAAACATTAATTAATTTGTATATGAAAATTTTAAAATTATTGATATATTATAAATATTTTGTCAGTTCAATATTAAGTATATTAACTGCTTGAAAAAAAAGTTTTTTTTACAAAATTGTGTTTTCTTCAACTAAATTTTAAAATATTCAATGTTTGTTTGGCTTATTTAAAACTATTAATTATTTTTGCAATTTGTATTAAATTTACTATATTCTTTATTCATATTTTAAGTACACTAAATTAAATTACATTATTTTCAAATTTTGCTGATGTTAGATCTGACACTCAAAGAATTAGAAAGCATAAATTAATAATAAAATTAAGTTCTGATTAAAATTTAAAAAAATCAGTGTAAGCAAAGAATAGAAAACAAATATTCTTGTAGATCAAGTCACATTCTGATGACCGAAACAAAACATTAATATAAATCAGATATATAAATGCTTAATAATGTTTATATTTAATATAATTATAATAATCTAAATATTTATACAATACTAATTTTTCTATAACAGCACATTATGTGCATTTTAAAAATATTTGAATGTTCAAAGAAATATTTGTGTATCTTGTAAGATTTGCAATTTCATTTCAGTGTTTACTAAACATTTCAAAGTTATTTAGTAAGGAATCAAATAAAAAATTAATTAATAGCAACTAGACTATCTTGCTGCTAAATTTTTCCATTTTCACATAATGTAATGGTCTAAATTTGACATCAACATTTAAAAAATTTTATATAAATATAACATTTTATCATCATGATGTCAATTAATATCTATTTGATCAATCAACAACTTAAAAAATGTAATAGTTATTATAAAACAGATGCAAAATTGAACTAAATATTTTCTTTGTTGACAAGACTGTCTTGTGTATAGAATTGCCCTGCTGTCAACAGCTGGACACCTTAGAGGTATGAAGGAGTACATGTCGAGTTGCAATTTGGCACAGAGTATTTGGTGTCCAAATCATGCACGCATAAAAAAAAACCAGACTTGTAGGTACTCAGGGGACTGAGAACCAAGTCAAAATAAAATACAAAATGGCAACACACTTTCTACAAGCAGGCAAGAGTATGAGATTTACACATGTGTTGCTTGTTGGGAAGCTGGAAATGCAAACGTTGAGAAATTGAATTTTGACAAACAAAGCTTTGAAAAAATCCATTTACCTCTCTGGTTACAACCTGCTGACCTTGACTGGTTGACCCTAGATATCTCGTTTCAGCATCGAAATGTTTTTGAAACTAGTATAATTTTATATTAAAACTAACTTCTGAAATATAATTTTTTGTTTTTACATTTATTAATATATTTATTTTGTTTGTGCAAATAAAAAAATAATTTTAGATGATACAATCGCCACGATTATTTTTTCAAAAATGGGAAATTTTCTTTTAGGCATCGACAAAAATTCAACCTGGGGTGGCATGCAACAGAGAGAAATTTCGACATTGGATCGGTTAATTTCACCAGAAATGCATTGCGGATGACCCCGTGGGCGGCAAAGTTTGAATGATCGCGCTCAAAACCAGTGATACCAAAGAAGATTGGAGAATGAGACATGCCGCAAGCATTAAAGTGATCCTGCTTAGTAGTGAGTCTCCGTGTCATAGTCTTGTCCAAAAAATAACCTTGCTGTTTTACTTGTTTTTTGGATGAATTCAAGTATCACTAATAACAATGCTGCTTAATTTTGCTTAATCACTCTATTGAGAAATAAAACTGAACTTGCAAAATTAATTTTAATGAATTCAGATGAAACTGTTGAAAAAAATTTAATAGATATAAATTCATTTTATCTTTCACTTTCATTAGAATTTTTGTTTACTGATAATTTAAACATGAAAATCACTAATTTTTCACATAAAACTTGCTATTGGTGCTAGATTTTAAAATTTTGCTCTAGTCGGCCATATTTAATTGATAATTTATTTTTTCACACAACACATACAATAAATAACTATTAATATGCAATAATTAGAAATATTTAAAATTTTTTATATATAATTATATTAATGAAAAGTTTACTTTGATTTAAATAAGTAGCTCAAATTATTAACAGTTGGGATGTAACTTGTTTATCATCTTTAAAATAAAATACTCATTTGAGTATTTTTATTCACTTTTCAATTCTGAAGTGGCAGTTTACATATAACTTTTTTAAATAGTAAAATAATTGATTTATAAGGTAAGTAACATACAACAGTAAAAAAACAACAATAATAGTAAAACTAAAATTTTGGAAAAATTTCAATAAATATAGAAAAATTTTTTACTTGCTTAAAAATACTTTAAAATTAAAATTTTACAAAGTTTTTGGAAATTATTGAAATAATAAACTTCAGTTCAAATAATTTAAATTTTAGTTTAATAAAATCAGTAATAAAATTTTTTTTGATTACTTAAGAGAAATAAATCTTTAAATTATAGAATGCCATAATATAGAAACACTATTGTACATTATATTGTATCAAGTTTTGTATATTTTGCTGTAATAGATAAGAAAGATGTGATTATTTTACACACTAAATTTTTTTAGATGCTAGAAGTAAAGATTTCCATTAAATTTGAAAACACAAAATTGGAATTCAACCTTTTTTTTTGACTATATAATAATCAATCCTGCACTGTATTGAGCCACATTGAGATTATAGTGTATCAAGTTTACATGTATATGACAATTTGCTATATTAAATAGAAAGTTCTAGACAACAACTATTTTTAATATATTTAATTTTTTTACAACAAAATTATTAATATTTACTTCTCAATTACTAACTTTAGTTTATTTCTACTTACTTTAGAGATTCATCTGCTTCACCTAATTGATAATGTAAATTGCTTAATTTAAGATATCCAGCAGTATTATCAGGACGTAACTTTGTTGTTGCTCTTAAATCTCCTATTGCATTCATTAAATCATCGACACTTTCATAACATTCAGCCCTCATTTCTCTTAATTTAATGTCCCATGGACAGTCCTATATTGAGTTATTTTGAATTAAGAGAATTATAACTAAAATTCTTTGACAATATTATAAATGTTAAAAACTTACATGAATTAATTTGGTTAAAATATCAATTGCAGCTATATAATCTCTATCATGCATATACATATATGCCAATTCTATGCTATGTTTTAATGGCTCAATTAATGAGTAAACTCTTTGAGCTTCTTCATTCATAGGATCAATCCTAAGCTATAAAGGAAGATATTTATATTTATAAGATATTTAATATAATGTAAAATCATAATAAATATGTATAATTAATAAATCTGAACTTACAACCCATTCAAAATCTATATGAGCTTCATCTAAATATCCTTGTTTTAAAAGCACACTTCCTCTTTGTAATCTTGCCTGAAAATATACTAAGTATATTTACTATAATTTTGCATTATTCTGTTAAAAACGATTTATCAATGTCTTATTTAAAATCTGTTTAAAAACAATTTATAGATGAAACTTGACAAATTTAGATCTTTCCAAAATCAGTTTTAATTAGATAAAAGTTATATTCAATTAACTTAAATATATGGATTTTTTTATCAAGTTTCTTAAATTAAGTGTGATAAATCTAAATAATCATTTCTTCTTTTTTTTATTTTATATTTTATTTATTTGTTTCAAGATATAAAAATTTTATTTATCTATTCTTTATATCACAGTTAGCATGAATTATAACTTTAATAATATAAATTCATCATAAAAAGTAAAGAATTTTTTTTTAAGAATTCAATTCTCACCAAGCATTATTAAGTAATAAATGAACTGTAGGCTTCTGTAAAAGTGTTATACTCACTATTTTATTCATGTCAAAGAAAATTTTTCCCTTTTTTAAACTCTTGTTCATGTTAATATTTGCTATATAATTCAGTATATTAGTGACAGTTAACATCAATTTATTATAATTTGTTCATAACAGGGTGATGAATAGACGTTTTAAAAGGCTAATGTTAAAAAAACTACATTTTTTCATTCTGTACAGTTTATTAATTTTTACAATATAAATATAAAGAGTAACACAATACAGTAGACTAAGGAGTAAATGAAATGATACTAAATAAATAAATTTAATTTTTTAAATTCTTTCCAAATGAAGAAAGTTAAATCCCAAAACCCCATGTCCACAGGCTTGATTCTTGGTACATTGTAAAATGCATTTTGCTAATTTCGAAAAATGAATGAATGAAAAAATTACCAACTATGAAACCATTTCTATTTTAAATAATCATGCATCAATTTGATTCAATAAATCACATAGCATTATGTTATAAAAAATATGTATTCAATGTTTTCCTTCAGGGAAAAAATCTATTTACTTATTTATTTTGTGGAGGAGACGAAATCAATTTTTAAAATAGATATGCAATAAATTTAAACTATATTACATATAGAGCTAGCTAATTATAGTATTAGGGTTATAACATCTATTAATATTTAGTTCATTTTTTAACACACATTAATTTATGGTCTATACCAGTGGTTCCCAATTAGTTTTTCCTATGTACCACTTCAAGAAAGAGCTCAAACTTGCATACCCCTTATAGCAAAAATTCATATTAATCCATACTATTATTATAAATTTGAAGGCAATTCTGTCTGTCTGTCACCTTTTCACATCTAAACCACTGAACAGGTTTTAATAAAATTTGTCACAGAGACAGCTTACATGTTGGAGATGGGCATAGGCTACATTTTACTGCGAGAAATTATCTTACTCCCACAAGAAAATTCAATATAATGCAGGCGAAGCTGTGGGTAGACAGCAAGTGATAAATAGAATAAGTTTTTTTTTTACATTTATTACCTTTAAAATACAATTTTAATAATAATGAAAATAATGTAAGGTTATTTAATTTTAATGTGACAAATGTGCACGATTTTCTTTGCACAACTTTGTAAAATCTAGTAGCTTTTTGGTCAGCTTCATTCTCGAGTCATCTTTGAATCGAAGTCAGTGACAATGTTTAGTTTTCATGTTTGTCATGGCCGAAAATCCGCTCTCGCATAGGTATACTGTGCAAAATGGTAGTAAATATTTTATTGCTGCTTCACTGACATCATAAATTCTAGCCCGATTTAGAAGCGAGATGTCGCAATTGATTATTAAACTCAGTGAAGTCTCATTATACTCTGCGAGAAGTGGCATTGTCGCACGTGAGAAATAACAGCTACAAACATTTTCAAAATTAATTTCGCAAAAACAAATTGTGTTAATTGTACAATTTTTGTTTCTTGAGTAAGAATTTCATTTAGGTATTGTCAGAAATGCATTTTTTGATAAAATTTTGAGAATATTTTTAGTTATAAATAAATGAATTTGTGCATTCCACATCATGTTGTAAATTTTGATGGTCCACTCATTATTTTTTTGATTGCTTCATCTCATGCATTTAAATTTTAAATCGACCAATTTTAGATTGCTGCGCATAACCCTTCATGCAATTTCGCGTACCCTACCACTAATTGGGAACCATTGGTCTATAAATTTTAAATATTATTAATATATTAATAACTGTATATTTTGGTAATGTCTCCTATGTCCCTTTTGATTGTACTATTTAGTTTTTCTGTAAGATGTCTACTTTTACTCAATGAACCAATGAGTGAGTGAATAAATCAGTAAATGAGTGAGGGCAGTGTTTTTTTAATATACATATATTAATGATTTGATATTGAAAATATTCTCATATAACTAATTTAATTAATTATTCAAAATGACTTAAAAAAAAAAGTGTACAGTGCCTTTAATCCTCTATACCTGACTGCATCATCACAAGTATCCAGACAAGAGGAGTTTTACAAGGTACTAAAGGTTCCTTTAAATTATATTGTTGTTCCACAGGAAATTTTTCCCTTATGATATTGTAAAAATCCCTTATTACCATCACTATTACACTTACATTAATAAAGTTTCTTTTGATTTCAGTGCTTCTTCCTTGATACATAATTTTTTTGTCAATGATGAATGTTATTCAATAAACCATAAATTTCTATATAAGTGTTATTATTTTTTTTATATCATCTTCAATTTGGATAAATTCAAAAATTTAAACAGATTTCTTGATCATTAAAAATAAAGAAATTATTGGTAAATAAGATTTTATTAGTTTTCAAAAATTAATAAAACTCCAATAATGATTTCTACTTACTGCTAAGAAATCTGGTTTCAATTCAACAACTTTATTTAAATCTTCTAAAGCAGATTTGGATTTTCCTAATGCAAGATATACAGTTGCCCGTTTAAAATAAGTTAAATAATTTAATGGGTCTCCCTCTGTAAAATAAATATTATCATTAAATTATAAAGTTTAAAATATAATTAAATTATTAAAGTTTAAAATATAATTCAATTATTAATTTTTGCTATCAAATATAATTTAATGCACTATGGAATTTTATATCATTAATATAGCTGAAGAGTTTTGAAACTGATAAACCTAATTTTTGGTCAGCTGTTTTTGTTTACTGTAAATATATAATCTTTACAAATGATACTAGAAACAGATACATATCTTTAAGTACTATTCTTATCATCAAGTATGAATAGGTATTTCATATAGTTATAAATGACAGTGGTAAAATTTATTCATTAACATAACACTTTCTTACCTACTGCTGCATGATAATGAGACAATGCATCACTATATTGTCCTCGTGCTAAGAGCTGTCTTCCAAGTTCTAAGTGGGCTTCAATTTCAGCTGGAGATGTAGACTCAATACCTAAAGATTAAAAAATAATATTTTTCATTAGTTTATAATATGAATTCTATCAAATAATTTTAAATTTTAAAATGAAATATTAAAAATCCATCATTATTACTTCATGCCATGAAGAGTGCATTGTTTAAAAACTCATATTTTAGAGGACAGATCTTAAATCTATTGAAGAGAAATAGTCATTTGCTATTCAATTCAATACATTTAAATATGAAAAAATGTTATTTATAAAATAATAAATAAGAAATTAAATTCTATTACAATTAGAATCATTAATTTTATGTTTATATTAAAGATATAGTTTTATTTTAAAATTCTAATAAAACAACAATTTTTAAATTTTATTTAATTAATTAGTTTTAACTGCTGACAAAGGAGGTTATAAATATATCTATTATAGAGAATATTTTAAAAAATTTAACTAGGATTATTTTATAATTTAGATAGTAATGGAGTATATATTATATATTTGAATGTCATTTTACGAAAAGACTATTTAAATGGAAGTTGTTTTTCTTAACAATATTGCACATAGATTAAAAATATTACAAATAAAACTTTTGATATTTTAAGAAAATTTTGCGTTATACTTTGAACTATATATATCTTGGCAAAAGCCCAATTAAGTTAGCATATAACCTATTAGAGAGGCTTAAATAGGAATATTTTGAAAACATATACAAAATATTTTGAAATTAATGCTTTTTAAGTTTCTGTGAACCATTTTATAATTACCCATATTAAATTTGCATATTTAAATACAAAAGGACATGCTTAATTTTGGGTCTAAAAATTTCTTTGGAATCTTTAACAGTTACTTATTCTATTTTATATTTTAATTTAAATTTATTTTAAAGATAAACAGTCTTTTCATCTTTTCATTTATTAAAATTCTACTTTGTTGATGAATTTTATATATTACTATATAAACTAAAGGCTTTGCCCACTTCTTTCCTATATAAGTTATTCATAATAAAAAGTCCATAATTCATCAATTCCCAGTACTGGCCCCCTTTTTTCTGACAGAAAAACATTCATGATGATTGTAAGCTAGTATTTTGTATACATAGAATAGATAACATTTTCATTTGTTAAAATTTATGTAATACCTTAAGAATTATGTCATAATGAATGTTTAGAAAGGCTGAATGATTAAGTTTTGATTAGCAGAAATAAATATAATCTTTTTTATAAATGTAATAACAGTAAGCAAAAATATATTTGAAAAAAATCTATAAAAATCAAAAATCTGTATACAATGATATGAATAATTCAATCAAAAAATAAATTTCCATTATTATATGTATTACAAATTCTTACAGTAAATGAAAAACAAATACAGTAATATTAAAAAGGAAGGAGAATTGTTAAAAAAATAATATTATAATATAAATGTAATTTTAAATTCAGTTAAACTCGTCAGTTAAAGAAATCCTAAATTTAATAGTGAATAAACATTCAGGAATTTTTTCTTCAACTTAAGATTCTCTCTCTATTTTTTAAATATGCTGCTTATTCTTATCTGCATCATTATATTATTTGTTTTGTTCTCATCAATGAAGGAAAGATTTGATCATTTTAATTTTGTTAAATCTGTTCAATTTTGTAATACTAGATAATCTGAAGATGAGAAAAGACACTTGAAAATATTTATCTGCTATTAACTGAAATACTTATTACAAATTTGAGAAATCCTCACAAAATATTAAAGCATAAAATAAAGATAATTCTAGATATAGTTATAGATAGATCATTGAGAATATATATAACTTCATAATAAATAAAATTTCTGAAATTCAGAAAAATGTTCCACATACCTAGTAGTAACAAACTATACATTTACAAAATAAATCTAACATTCATCATATTTCTCAAAAAACACACGCAACACCAAAGAACAACACTACACCTTAAACTGTTTAATACATCCATCAAAACAAATCAAATATGCATAAAAAGAAGAATTTTCAAAACAGCCTCTAAGTATTTTCTGGTTCTATCTAGCCCCGAATCCTTTTTCAAGCAAAGTTAAGCAATACAAAAAATGAATACATCAAACATTATATACAGTAATACCTCAACTTACGCTACCCCGACTTACATGAACCCGGAGTTACGCGATTTTCAAATCTCATCGATTCGTCTCTTGTTTGAGCGCCACGCAACTCTTGATTACTCACTCCTCCCACGCTATTGTTCTGCTTACATGTTCGGACGTGTCGTGCGGAATCGACACATAGCTACAATTTATTTTGTGTTATTTATTTCTGTGTTTGTTATATCTATGGAGACTTGAGAGAGACTATATGGTGATTTCTTGTAACCGTGAACGAATCAAAAGAAGAGATAAGATTAACGAGAACATTTATTAGCTTACATACATCCGACTTGGATTTTACATAAATTGCGAAATTATACTCCGACTTACGCGGTTATCGCTTGGTCCCACCTATTGCGTAAGTTTGGGGTATTACTGTATACTGTATACTACACTGCATTGAGTTATTTTTCCACATCTTATATGCCATACATGGATGATATTAAAAAAATATTTAAATTATACCTGTCCACAAAAACCTTTATCAGTGTTGTGTTCGTTACAATATCCACAACACTGATAAAGGTTTTTTGTGAACAGTTATTAAAGAGTTTAATTGATACACACAGTAAATAGAAGTCCTGCAGAGAAAAACACAAATATTAAATTCACTAGCAGACCCCGCCACGCGTTGTTGTGGCTCAAAATGTATCTATTATAAATGTATAACACTTCCCCCGTGGGGGGGAATTTTTCGAAAAATTTCTTCTTAGTGTACATTCTCTTGACGTACCCAATTAAAACACAATCAAACACGCAAAAACCTGCATCTAAAATAATATAATAGAAGCCAAGTTCTTCACGGTAAGCCTTAATTCTGTCCCTCCCCCTGTGGGGAATATCGAAAAATCCCTTCTTAGTGTACATTCTGTTGACGTATCCTATTAAAACACAATCATAAATGCAAAAACCCACATCTAAAATAGTATAAATAGAAGCAGAGTTCTTTACCGTAAGCCTTAATCCTAACCATCTCCCTTCAGTGGGGGGAATTTCGACACGTATATTATATAAAAACATGTGCGTATTCGAATGCAGCATTGTGTCAAAATTTCAAAGGAATCGGTAGGAACAAACGAACATTACATTTTTATTTATATAGATAGATAGAAGATGATCTGTTTTAGTTCATTTTCATAGAAAAGCAAACTTAGGGCGACATACTCGTAGCGCCATCTGTTGGACATAAAAGCCTTAACTATAGATGATATCATTTAATTTATATGAATGTTTAACGGAATAATATACAGCCTATGTCCACCCTGATGTTCCATTCTAAATATTGGTGAAAGAATTTTTGAAATCAGATGAGTAGTTTCGGAGATTACCTGCTGCAAAGAAACTTACATACATACATACAAACATTACCTCTTTATAATATTAGTATAGATAAACATATCCAAAATCTGCCCACAACAGGATTGAATTCTTTTGTAGCAGATCCTACAAATAGAGAGAGAGAGAGAGAGAGATCTTACTGAAAAACTTCTATCACAAAGAATACAGAATTGCAAGGATTCTAAAAAAAAAAAAAAAACAATAAATCTATCAGATAAACATTATACCACTATACCTTCATACAAATACATAACATATTATTTTCATCTGATTTTATGAGTATAATAACTTTGTGACAACAACAGAGTGAATTGTACATTCAAACAAGATGACTCAAATTGATCATCATAATAATGTTTATTCAACGTATTAACATGCTGAAGAAAAGGTTTATAACTTACACGTAAGTAAAGTACAATCTAAATATATAAAATTACATGTCCTGACTGACTGACTGATTCATCATTGCCCAGAGCAAACCAATTAACCTAAAGAGGTGAAATTTGGTACACAGTTAGGGTATGTCATGCAAATGCACACAAAGAAGAGATTTTTTTGAAATTCCCCTGCAGGGGAGAGGGAGAGGATTAACACTTAACCCGAAGAATGGCTTTTACTGTACTATTTTAGATGCAATTTTTTGTTTTTATCTGCTAGATTGCTAGACAGAATAATTGCGTATAGTGAGGAATATGATCCTCTTTTGAATATAACAAAAACAAAGCTTATGAAAATGACTAAGGACATCAGCAGTAACAATAATGAAGCTTTACAGTTAAAAGATAAATAAGCTGAAAAAGTACAAAGATAAGGCTATTTGGGTACTGTGATCAATGTAAACAATGTACAGAAGAAATAAAAGCGAGGATAGAAAAAGCAAGAGCTAATTTTATCAAAATAAAAAGTATTTTGCAGTAAAGATTAAAACTTAAACGTCCACATTTCTGAATATAACAACTTTGTCAGAAAAATAGTATGTTTGTTTCGTGCTTGAAAAAATATTTATTAAAAATTGAATTTATGCTAAGTTTAAATGAAAATCAGATGAATACTGATTAGTTTCTATTGGGTTGTTCGGAAAGTAATTTCATTTCTTTTTACCACTAGATGGATTAGTCATATTTTTCCCACCATTTTTATTCTAAACAGTATTATCATTATATATTTTGACAGCTAGCATTTTAAGGCTTATTTGTAAAAAATTTTGTTTGATTTTGTGCAATTGTTTATTTTTTGTGTCCCATCAAATATGGAAGATCAAAAGCAGCATTTTCGGCATATTTTGCTCTTTTATTACCGAAAAGGTAAGAATGCTGTTCAGGCGAGAAAAAAATTGTGCGACGTGTATGGAGAAGATGTGTTGACAGAACAGTGCCAAAACTGGTTTACAAAATTTTGTTCTGGCAATTTCAATATTGAAAATGCACCATGTTCTGGATGGCCAGTTCAAGCCAATGAAAACAAAATAAAAGTGCTGATTGAAGCAAACTGCCAAATAACAACATGTGAAATCACTAAGAGATTAAATTTGTCAAATTGAAATGTTTATGATTACTTGAAACAAATTGGTTTCGTTTCAAAGCTTGATATATGGGTTCCACATGTTCTTAAAGAGAGATGCTCTCTTTGGTGGGATTTTAAAGAAATTTCTTTTTTGGAGCTTTTACCAGACAATTTAACAATTGATTTGAAAGTGTACTGCCATTGAGTAATATCTTCAAATAGAAAAGGCGGGCAGAATTGATCAACAAAACAGGTGTAGTGTTTTACCACGATAATGTCAAATTTCACACAAATTTAGTAACTCGTCAGAAACTGTTATAACTTGGACGGGACTAGGGATTGCAATTGCTGGATCCAGCACATTCTTTGGCCTGTTGGATCCAGCACTGTGGATCCACAAATACTCAATTAACTTTCTAAATAATGGTGCAAAAGTCTACATTTTGGATGTTGTCGCTTTGATACACATGCTATTGCTCGGCAGCGAGAGCGACATTGCCGTTCAGTGCGGCACATGCTACACCCCCTCTCTACACCGCACTGCCCGCCCTTTTATCTCTGCTAATCTAATTGCCAGTTGACTTTCCACTCTCGCTAAATAAAATAAGTAACTCCTCTCCTAGTCCTGGTGCATAATTCTAATTTACGGTCAGTTGTGATGTGAATGAATCACGTGACAGAACGATCCCAGTTTAAGCCTATGGGGAGCTGCAGCCTCACAGCTTGTCCATGATAGCTAACCTATCTCTCCGGGAGATGACCATCACCAGCTAATAGAAAACCTTTTATTTCAGCTCAATCAATATTTTACCAGAGACAAAAAATAAGAAAGTTTTCATACTTTTTTCCGGCGATCACACGATGGTAGGGAGTTGTGTCGCTCTCTCCACTAAGCCTATTGCGTTTTTAATTAACAGGCATTCTGGCAGATATTGATGCCGATACGCTCACTATCACTCGCAGCCGGCTAGTACTATGCCTTTAAGGAATGGGAAGCCCATCAAAATATAAACACCATTATTGCCACTGACGGATTGAAAACCACCAACACTGTGACTGTGGCTTTCATTGACTCAAAAAACATCATCATGGACCACTTCTCTCTCCACTCTGAGGCCTACACTTGACAACAGAATACAACTTTTAAAAAATCACCAACCAAAGATGATATGTTTTTGCAAAAATATGTAAAAGAAGCAAAGGACAAAGGATTAAGTTTGATTCTTGACTGCCGCACTAAGCGGAACAGTTTCCTCAGCATGCTGGAACGTTTCTACAGTGTAAAAGTTTGCATTGATAAAGCTTTAATAGACTCTGGCTCAGACACTAAATTCTCCACTGACGAGTGGTCACTAATCAATGAGTTGATCACCAGTCTTCAATTGGCTGACTACTAGGCTACTACTAATTACTTACTCACTACTTTACTAACACTAATAATTAAATTACTTATAAATAACTACAGACTGATATGTAGAGCCTATATAAGAAAACTGGTAAGACTGATAGCCACTTAGCCACTAATTATCTGTCCTTACATTATTATAATATAATATATTAATANATTTAGCTCCATTAATATTACCAATTGTTTATCATCAGTAGCATAGACAAATCCCAAAGTGATTAAATAGTCACAAAATTTTTTTAACCAGTAATTGAACTTAAACTAAACTTCCGAAGGTTTTTGGCCTTCACCAAGGCCTGCTTCGGGTAATCAATTAAACTGGCACTCAAATTGGACTGTTAGAACAATGATGTTCGACTTTAAACTTTGTATACATCAAATTTCACACGTCTGATTGACTCTGTTTGAATTTCTCGAACAGGTATTTCCATGCATGCACAAGTCTCACTGTCTTTAAAGTTAATACAGTTGCCTTTTAAGTTGGCTTAAAAGGCTACTGGTTAAAAAAGTTTTGTTTGTGACTTTTTATTTCTCACTCCAGTATTTCTGAGAAAACTGTTATCCCAAAGTGATTGCAATAAGTTGATTCTATTGTATAAAAAGAAGATAAAATAACCCTATTTTTTGTATAGGAATGTCTAAAAGTTTAGCAGAATTACTGATTTTGCAATCACCAGCAAGAGAAAAGTGGATGGTGAAACATTCCTTTTATTTATGCTGCTAGATCACATAAGACACTAGATATTTTGTTCTCAAAATCATTTTCAGATATTGATTTCAGAGGGTTTGAGTAGCTTTCAAACAAAAAGTAGGAACTGAAAAAATCTGGTACTTGGTAAGATTTGAATTTGTCTGCAATGTGTGTCAATTAGATCTGATCAAAAGTATATAAAACAAGATACAGATTTTAAATATTTTGAATTTATTTTTAAATTTCTGAGTATTTTTATGGATTAAATTAGAATCAGAATCTATTATATTAGAATCCTCAGTATAGAGTTTAAAAAATGAAACAAATAAATCAAAATAATAATTGTAAAAAATGAGAAATTAAATATGATCATTTTATTGTGAATTGGATTTTTATTAGCATAACAGCAGAAAGTAATGATGTTGTATCTGTAAACTAAACAAAACATTATATGATCACATTAAAGCTATTCTTTTAAAAATAATTAGCCTTCTAGCATTTATTGAGTCTTGTGTCTTAATCATCAATAAGATTAACTGCTCATTAAAATAGGCCTTGAAAAATTCATTTTTGTTAAGAATCCTATAAATGTATGTAGTAATAGTAAGTACTAAAATAATCTTGAAAATATTACAGTATATAGAAAAATTGCAATGTTGATAATGTCTATTGACACAGATTTGAGAGGCAATCATTCAGTTTCTATTAATTGTAGAAAATTAAAATAGGAAAAAGATCAACAATCAGCTTCTAAACAGTTCTCATAGTTATGTAGAAATGGGAAGTATTATTGAAAACTTGTCAGATTTTAAGGTATAAATTAGAGTAGCTTTGTCTGATAATATCAAAGCATAAACTGACATATAGAAAGTGAAGGAGGGAAAAATAAAGGCAAAACTTACATACTGTATATATGTACAGTATGTAAGTTTTGCCTTTATTTTTCCCTCCTTCACTTTCTATATGTCAGTTTATGCTTTGATATTATCAGACAAAGCTACTCTAATTTATACCTTAAAATCTGACAAGTTTTCAATAATACTTCCCATTTCTACATAACTATGAGAACTGTTTAGAAGCTGATTGTTGATCTTTTTCCTATTTTAATTTTCTACAATTAATAGAAACTGAATGATTGCCTCTCAAATCTGTGTCAATAGACATTATCAACATTGCAATTTTTCTATATACTGTAATATTTTCAAGATTATTTTAGTACTTACTATTACTACATACATTTATAGGATTCTTAACAAAAATGAATTTTTCAAGGCCTATTTTAATGAGCAGTTAATCTTATTGATGATTAAGACACAAGACTCAATAAATGCTAGAAGGCTAATTATTTTTAAAAGAATAGCTTTAATGTGATCATATAATGTTTTGTTTAGTTTACAGATACAACATCATTACTTTCTGCTGTTATGCTAATAAAAATCCAATTCACAATAAAATGATCATATTTAATTTCTCATTTTTTACAATTATTATTTTGATTTATTTGTTTCATTTTTTAAACTCTATACTGAGGATTCTAATATAATAGATTCTGATTCTAATTTAATCCATAAAAATACTCAGAAATTTAAAAATAAATTCAAAATATTTAAAATCTGTATCTTGTTTTATATACTTTTGATCAGATCTAATTGACACACATTGCAGACAAATTCAAATCTTACCAAGTACCAGATTTTTTCAGTTCCTACTTTTTGTTTGAAAGCTACTCAAACCCTCTGAAATCAATATCTGAAAATGATTTTGAGAACAAAATATCTAGTGTCTTATGTGATCTAGCAGCATAAATAAAAGGAATGTTTCACCATCCACTTTTCTCTTGCTGGTGATTGCAAAATCAGTAATTCTGCTAAACTTTTAGACATTCCTATACAAAAAATAGGGTTATTTTATCTTCTTTTTATACAATAGAATCAACTTATTGCAATCACTTTGGGATAACAGTTTTCTCAGAAATACTGGAGTGAGAAATAAAAAGTCACAAACAAAACTTTTTTAACCAGTAGCCTTTTAAGCCAACTTAAAAGGCAACTGTATTAACTTTAAAGACAGTGAGACTTGTGCATGCATGGAAATACCTGTTCGAGAAATTCAAACAGAGTCAATCAGACGTGTGAAATTTGATGTATACAAAGTTTAAAGTCGAACATCATTGTTCTAACAGTCCAATTTGAGTGCCAGTTTAATTGATTACCCGAAGCAGGCCTTGGTGAAGGCCAAAAACCTTCGGAAGTTTAGTTTAAGTTCAATTACTGGTTAAAAAAATTTTGTGACTATTTAATCACTTTGGGATTTGTCTATGCTACTGATGATAAACAATTGGTAATATTAATGGAGCTAAATAAATAAGACTACAATTAGTGGAAATTCTGGTTTTATTGATTAATATTAAAAAGGATGTTAAAACAATGAGCAAATATTTATTGTGACTTTGTCACAACGCCGGGCTGCAATTTTTAATTTATTTCATTTAAAATATATGCTCTTCACCTCAAATTAGTAGTGGCTTGCCCATGTACATCATAGTTTTTCTATTAGAATAGTCATGCCAGTCATCTATCTAACTCCTTTCAGGGGAAAATGTTGAATTGAAATAACATGACTTTCAGTTTGCATCGGAAGTTCATATATAGTTAATTGGGGTCTCCTGCCACTATGATTTCCATATCTGGTCTTGTCTTTCACCTATCTAACTGTTCTCAATATAAAGGAAAGACAGACAGACAACAGTGGGAATTTATAGATCTACAATTTTTTCAAATTGCAGCCCAATTAAACAATGTATAACTGCAAATACATTTGAAAAATATTCAACATTGAATGAAAACTGATCAAAGATGAAAATTCTATACTGTAATATTTTCAGGAATCTTAAATATAAGTAATTTTAACTCAGGATCTTGCACATGAATGAGATTAGAATGCATTGTTTTCAAAAAATTATATATCATTACTGTTTAAGTAAATGTCCTATCAATGACTAACTTCCTGAACAGATCTTCAAAAAAACTTTTTTAACAGAGTAAAAAACCTAAATAACAATTAATTGTTAAGTATTTTCTGTATGTTTACAGTAGGGCTGTGAAATCAGTTATATAGTTGGAGTTTGAAGCAAATTCATTGCTAGAGAAGTTGGAGTTGGGTAAAAACAGATTAACTCTGACTCTCCTACTTCATAATCTTTTTTGCATATCACTAATTCCTGTTGATTTTCTTTTCAGAAATTTATATTCAAATAAATTCTGTGTTATCTAAATCTAAATTGTATTGTCAAAAGATCCATATAAAACAGCTAAGAAGAGCCAAATTCTTTAAATGTAGTGTTTTTGAATACTACAATCACAGATGGAAAACATTTTGTGTCAATGTGTGGATGAAGATGAAGGTGATAGGAAATAATAATGAAAAACTAAAAAGGATAAGTTCTTTCAGTTTTGATAGGAATACCCAATAATTCACTTAAAAAATGCTTAAAATGATTCACTTGGTAGCGATGAAATGCCATTCTGCTTATACATTTATTTAAAATGCTGTAGATCAGGGGTCACCAAACTTCTTTCACAGTGGGCCACATAACAGAGAATGACAAGTGCGAGCAATACAGTATACTGAATACATAGAAAATAAAGACAACCAATATATTTATTTACTAATATACAAACACAATTGCTGCAACAAGCTCTTAATTGCTTTTCTTAGAAACTTCATTGTAGGTACCAGTACTTATATAAAAAGTGCTCTGATATCCAAAGTCACAAAAAAAATCACAGAATTTTTTTATTTCACTGATTTTCCTAAATATTATATAACTGTCAGATGCAAACACCAGATTGGATGAATTTTGGCATTTTTACTTATGCTTATTTTAATTTTTTCTACATAGTAAGTTCATCTACAATCTATTGATATGATATTTTCATATAAAACATTATATTTTAGCTCATTTGTGGCACAATGTGGCAGTGAGCCAGATGAACTGACCTTGAGGGCCACGTAGTTTGGTGACCCTGCTGTAGATTAAATTAAGTAACAGACCATTATACACATCACCTACTTGATTTTATAAATCCTTTTATGCAAATGTTTTTGTATGCCATTGGTTTTCATCCTATGTTTTGTCTTATGCCTTCATATATGTAATATAATAAAGTTGCAAGTTCTTTTCTTGACAGTTGTTTTCCAAATGCATTAAAATTTAATTTTGCTTCAATTTACTAAATTATTAATGCCAATAGTAGATTGTATAGTTTCATGTATAGTTGCATTCCAAATATTAACTTCATTTGCCAAATTCAGAGATTTTAGCACTATTACTAACATTTTGCAATTAGTATCCTGCAATATTATATCGATACAGAAACTAATTCTGTATCAAGTTGAAAGAATATTAAGCAAATATGATATCCATACATTTTATTCATTCACAAAACTCATTTTCAAATGATCTGACTACATTTTCAATACATTTAGTGTTATTGCAAACATCAAATTATTAAATGTTTGTCCTTTTTTAATTAAAACCTGAATTTGGGTATTGTTAACTGATAACAATTAACTATTTACATCAAATTGATCTGATGAAACCTTGTTGAAACCTTGTAACAGAAAAGTGAAAGCAGCTATTTTTAAATTTTCATAAGAAATTCTAGAAATCCTTGATGTTAAAACACTAAAAAATTATTCATTCAATAAAAATGCTAGAATTTCTTGCTTGAAATGCA
The DNA here is from genome assembly GCF_000671375.1 of Centruroides sculpturatus. Lineage (NCBI taxonomy): Eukaryota > Metazoa > Arthropoda > Arachnida > Scorpiones > Buthidae > Centruroides > Centruroides sculpturatus. Next base: position 972,105 of record NW_019384349.1, read on the forward strand.
ATGAACTTTTACATGAAACTGCAAATCTAGAATGACTTTTTTTTTATAACAAATAATTAAGAATGTTCAATAGGATAATCTAATCTCTATTATTATTTTACATATATTGAACCAAGTATCAAATTATTTAAAACTTTAATTAAAATACAAAAAATTTTGTACTAAAACTAGATGGTATTATCATAATTTAAATGTAATCTTGAAATTGTGTATAATAATAAGGTTGGTTATTTTAATATATAATTTGATGATTTACATTTGTCATTGTTATATATAATTTTAACATAAGTCAGTAATAGATATATGTTTATTTAATGAAAATTCAGCATATTTAATCTGAAAATAAAAATGAAATTATTACATATAATGATTATTAGAACAATTTAAAAGTGATCTATTATAATATAATCAATGAAAATGTAGCATTTTAAAAAAATTTATCTTCATAATGCATGAAGATGTCATAGTAATATATAACTTTTAGTTATATAGTAACTAAAAGTAATGAGATTAATTTTGTAGTTTGCAAGGTGGCAATGATGAAATGAAACAAATTACATCAATCTGACAGTCTCTTAGTTTAAGTTAAATTTAAAAACATTTGTGCAGTTTTTGCTAAACAAGTAATTACAAAGGCATTGCAATATATTTTAAAAGTATTACAAGGCATTTATTTTCATATGTTGGTTTTTAAAACAAAATTAAAAGTAACTACAACATACATCATCATAGTAGTTGAACAAGTCTAAAGTAAAGACAATGTTCATGTGCTTTTTTAGTCATCAAGACATTATACATTAAGCATTTGAACATCAGGGACAAACTGGTAACAAATATTACTAAAAAGAATTTTTCATCAGATTACAACAAAGGTTTTTGCACATAAAATCAAAACATTCATGACAATGTGCTGTCACACACTGCAACTTAAAGTCATCTAGTTTTTAATACAAGAAGGCAGTTTTCTCCCCTCCAACACTTTTATCCTATTGAACTAGTGTCTTAAATTTAACTTGAAAATCATAAGACAAAATTTCAATTGAGACAATTCAGAATCTACTCGTAACTATCATACTACTAGCTTAATTAATTGATGAGTTAAACAGCTGAACTACACAAGTGAAATTTTCAATAAAAATTTTTTACTTGAAAAGCGAGCTACAACTCTTCCTTCTATCACATTTTGGCCATAAGATTACTAACCAGAGACAAAATAATTTTACCCAGTTCTACAATATAAACAAGTTTATTTTTCAGAAAACATTAGCTATCGGCACACAACACAAACAACAGAGTATACTCGTGCCGACTCGACCGTTCTCACAAGAGAACGAACGAATAACCCATTTTGTTTTTTTGCATCCGAACTTCGACTTTCACTTTAGCAACAGGTCACACGAGTTAAGTCACATGCCGACCGATCTAGTTATTTGGCAGTCACTAGGAACTCGACTTCAATATTGCTTTAATAGTAAAAAGTATAAATACTTTTTCTTGCGTGCAATATTGTTAAAATTGTAAATATTACCAATATTTCAAATAGCAGATTCATTTGATCAAAAGATCTGCCGTGGAATAATCGAAGTGATTCAAAAGTATCTCTCTCGTCGATAACTGATACTTACGTTTCATCTTAAGAAGTAATTTAATATTTTTCTGAACACATGATACAACATTAAAAGTCTATAAATGAAATGAAATCATTGAAATAAACTTAATATGAAATAATAAAACTCATTTATAAATATTCATAAAATTATAACTAAATTATTATAACAATTTGATAAATCAAGGAGTCATATAAAGAAATTTAGCATTGAAAGTAGATAAATTAAAAGATTCATTTACCTTCGAACTGATAATCAAAAGTACATAGGAAGACCCAAAATGAAGAAAATACTCTATAAATAGATGTTTTTGGCATAGCTCGATTTAAAAATGAAATTCACACAAAGTTCTAATCGACAGAAAATCAACTTTAACCATACATAAACCCGATCGTATTTGTATAATGTGTAAAATAGTAATTCGCGTTTCAGCTGTCGACTGCTTTTCAATCGTGTTGGATTCAGATTGGTCCGTTCTGAAAATTTAAAAAAACACTTTATACCTTTTCTTAAATCTATTAACTTATTAATAATACATTAATAAATACATTTATGATAAAAATATAAATTTTAACAAATACGTACGAAATATTTATTTTGTAATTTTTTAAAATTATACGGAATGATAGAATGTCGATATTATAATAACGACTTTTTATCGTTTATTTTGTATAATAATTAATTTTTTATATATACTAAAACGTTTTAATCGAAAAAAAAAATATATATATATATATTCGTGACCATGGCAACTGTAAGATTGTTTACAAAATGGCGCTGAGTGATTTTGAATATCGCTTTAAAAAAAGAATGGGATAAGGTTAATTGTGTATATAATTTTTGTATAATTTATGAATTTTTAAAATGTATTAAGTTATTAAAATCAATTATTTTACGGGGATTTGATTTAATATTGTTATATTTAATTTTATTTAATAAGTTGAATTTTAATTATTTTTAATACTTGATTTTTCTTGAGATATTCTAATATATGGAAGACAATTCAAGTTTTCATTTTGCAATTTTTTAATTCGAGAAATAAAAAAAAAACAAAAGTCTTTTTATAAAGGTTGTGTATACTATTTATAGCATTGCTCTAGGTGTTGGCTTCATTACATCTTTCACTTTCTGAGAATTAAATCTTCCTTAAAATATATGATGATCCACTTAAAGTTAATGTCTTTGATCACATACATTTTAATTTCAGTTTTTATTTAATATATTCAAACACAGCTTTGTTGTCTTTCTAATTTTCTGGCTAATTTTAATTTGATTTTAACAGCATTAAATAAGTAATAAAAGTAAGTAAGTTATTTTGTTTCTAATTTTTCTTATTGGATAATGTGTAATGTTACGTACATGTGCTTGTGCGTATATTTTGCTAATTCCAACTAGACTTCCTCTGATTAGTCCAAATTAGTGAGATTCTTAATTGAAGTATGAAAAATAAATTATATTTAAAGTCGGATTATATTGTGCAGTTTAAATGGACGAATACGGTGGTTCAATAAACTTTTTCCATGTAGAGTAGTAGTGGCATTGTTCTTGTCGTTGCTGTTTACATATTGCAAATCTGAATTAGTTAAGTTTTACTGTATTATGTCTACAGAAAAATTCTTAAAAATGATGATTTTTGCATTTATGCATATAAATGTGGGCATCTACAAAAATTTTTGGAGGGGAAAACAAGTGAAAGCAACAAATAATGTAATTATTTGTTGCTTTTCACCCTCCAAAAAAACCCAAAAAAATTATCTAATTTTTTGGGGTTTTTTTCACGAGTAGATTATAGAATACAGTATTGCATCAAAGCATCCTGAGGTTGAGGGTGTAAGGTTATGTATTGTAATTGCTTGTATGATTATATATTGTGGAATATTTTACTTGATCCCAGGGGAGGGCAAGTGCTTCATTTGCCTCTGTGGACACCCATGCATATAAATATATCTTAACAAAACATTTGTTTGTAAATATACACAATATAAAGAATTGTATATTAATTTTACAGTAGATACATCTATGGCTGTTTAATAAGTTTTTGTAATAAAATTTTATTAATTTATATGTATACATAAATAAATGCAGTTTGTTATCAATCAAAATCTCTAATTATAATGTACTGTAATTTCTTTCACTTATCAATCACCTGGAATGGCTAATGCATCTTTTAATGTTTTTTAAGTTAAATGACTAATGATTAATAAAAATATTTATGATCAGTATAGTTACAATAACAATATTCACTATATTAATAATTCAGTAAAATTGAAAATATTACAAAGTGTACAATTCAAATTATTATGTCATTATTTTTCAGATTTTGTGAGTATATGATTTTTCTTCATACACATTATTAATAAAGGATATAATTTGTCATCTTTCAGTTTAACTAGCTTTTAACACTTTTTTATACAATCAAGTTCTGAATTGAATAGCAATCAATTAGCTGAATCAGTATATATTCATAAATATGGTATATTTATTGATTCAGCTAATTGAATGCTGTTAGATTAAAATTATTGGATGTCATTTGAGAATAAATTAAATATGACAGTTTCCAAAATATTGTATTAATGAATGGAATTTTATTAAACTTATGATACATTTAATTACATTTTCTTTCAGCCTATGAGAATAAATATTTGCATAATTTTTCATATTTATTATATCGCAACCACGTATCTATAAAAGGTTTATAGATACATGGTTGTGTTACAGTACTCCGGTGTAGATAGTCTACCATTATTTATTATATATTTGAATAATATATATGGTGAAAATATATTTTGAATTATTTTTAATTAGATTAATTTTAGTTAAAAATAGAAAAAGAGAACTTTATATAATTTAGTTTTATTTTTTCTAACCTATTTGAGAAAAAAAATATTAATTGTTTTTTCTCAATTCTCTGGAAAGTACATATCCATTAATATAAATTTCATTATATATATTTATGTAGTCTAACCACAAAATACCATATGACAATTCATTTATAATTAGCGATTATGGCATTCATGGAAATTTGCCCACTCGCTCTATCTACTCGTGTAAACTTTCATTCATTCCATAATCGCCTATATTATAAACTAATTGCATAATATACTATTACAAGCTATTCTTTACAACATTGTTTATATGTTGAAAACAATAATGTGTATTTATCATGTGTATAAACTAACATATGTGAAAATATTTGGATTTTTTTGAATAATAAAATATTATCTGAAAAAAAAACTTAAATAAAAAAAAAGCAAATATGATTGTGACAGTAAAGAAGTTGCAACTGTTCAAAAATCAATATATCAATAATACAGAAATCAATTGAATATTTTGTATTAAAACTCTATTTTAGTACAAATGAATATATCTTAAATCTGAATAGTAATATAAAATTTATCATTTTATTGGACATTTATTAATATTATATAGATTAACAAATTTATTATTTGATTATGTTTAACTTATTCTTTAGGATAAAATGGAAATGCCTGCCGCTCCTTCAAATGCTAATTTACATCATGATGTATCAACTAATGGATTCACGTTTCGTAAAAGAAATGAAAGAGTCGATTGGAAAAAATTAGGTTAGTTCTTGAGTAAAAAAAAATTTAAATATTTGTTATAATGTTAATACAGAGATGAATGTTTGTTAATTGTCATATTACATCTTATTTTTGACAAGATGATAAATGAAATTGTAATAAAATATTTTAATTATTATACTCAACTAAGTTTTTATCTTTTTTAATAGCTTCAATAGATATTGGAAAACTATCACAAAGTCTTGATTTTCATTGTCTGCAAGATAATATTGTCCATGTTACATTTTGTGATATTGAACATGAAGTTGTAAGCAAATAATTTTATTTTTTAGTTAATTTTTAAATAGAATATGTATAAATTATTTAAAATTTAAATTATAAAATATGTTTTTATTTATGAAAATATTAACTTAAATAATGAAATTTTTTTAAATATTAAATAGTAAACAGAATAAAAATTCTTTATATTTTGTAAAACTTTCCAGTTTTGATGATTATAATTTGTAATACATACATTTTATTTTATTACTGTCTTTCTTATATATTTCTGTTACAATATGTTTTTAAGTATTGATAATCATTAATTGTAATTTTCTTGTTAATATGAAATTTTTAAAATAATTTTTGTTATAAAAATTACATAGTATTATCGTAAATTCTGTGATACTTTTATTAAACAAATTCAGTATATAAGCACTTTTTTAAATACTGTCCAAATATAATTTAATATTAGCATAAATATAATATTTAAAACAACTTGATAATTTTTACCTATTTTTTACTTTTTTGGCTGTTATATATACGAGGGAAAGTATGGCGATTGGTCAAAAAATGATCACCTCAAGATTTTTGCATTTTTTGACTTAGAACACCTTGAAACATTGAGAAATGCAAAAAAATTCGGGGGTAATTTTGGTGTGTGGGGGGCATAATTTTGTTCACCCTGTTTCAAGTTTAATAATCCCTCTGCTTTTTGTCAAAAGTTCTTAAATTTGGCAAGGAGGTTTGTTTATTAGTGGGATTGATGCTAATAAATTTTGATGATTAAAGGTCTAGGGGGTGGGGAGATAAAAGGAGTCATGAGTATCTTCAGTAGGATCAGACTTAATGATGATTTTACTCATTATTAGCATTTACAATTTTTTAAAAAATCCATCCTTGCCCTCAAAATTAAGCTTGTTGCCATTTTATAATAATTAAAAATATGAAGCATTTTTAATAATATCATAACACCAGGGTGGCCAAGCTCCTTGATAGTCCGAGCCATTTTTCAAAATTTGAAATTTTTTGCGAGCCACAATTAAATACATATTAAAAAGGTATGCAAAAAATTCCAGATTACAAATTATATCCATAGCAAGAGTGATACAAATTGTTTCCTCCAGAGCACAATGTCAACTGTCCGTTGCAATGACAGTTTACAAATTCAAAATTGGTCTGGAGTTGGTCGATAACAGATGATTACGCCACTGTTTATGTTCGTTTGCACAGTTTTCGATGAGTCATATCATTCTTAACTTGGACGGAAATGAAATTTGTTACACCGTTGCACTTAGTCTTTCATATTTGTTAGTAATTTAAAAGACATTTTGAAACACATACGGAACGATAATAATTTTTAAAAATATAATAACACAAAGATGAAAAGGGAACTCGGGTACGTTTATCGAGAGCCACAAATAATCCTTCAAAGAGCCGCAGGTTGGCCACCCCTGTCATAACAGATGGTGCTAAACACAGTTTTTAAATGTTGCTGGTAAAGTTAAGCAACTCATTGCTGACTTGTTTTTTTTTTTTTTTTTAACTCTTTCTGCCCTAGGGGCACTAAGAGAACATCTCTTTTAATACCCATTATGGTTTGGCCATGCCTATCAGGTGAAAGGTGGGGCTTGATATTTCCTGATGTATAACTCCCAAAAATTCCAAGGATTTTGACTCATCTGGATTCAATCCTGGGACCCTGAGAGCTCTAAGCTGGCACCTTAACTGCTTGGCCATCTAGCCATCAAATTAGAGGGACTAATATGCAAAGTAATGTTTAGATTTGATAGTGAATGAAAATACAATATGTAATATGATTATAGTGAATCACAAAATAAATTTATAATATCTCTTCTGTTATGCCAACTCTCCACTTAGCTTGATTCTGAAGTGATTCAATCACCTTAGTCACTGCTCATGTGCAGTAAAATTGCCTTTGAGTACTTTGGCAACAGAGTAGTGGGACAACGTATATTTTCACATATAGTGATTCTGTTGCAGCCAATTGGCATGCCGCATCCATAATTTCAAGTGTACATGACATCATATTTTTACCCATTATCCTTGGCATCACATATTTCGTGGTGTGGATATTTTGAAAAGATGCAAAAAATAGCAAATATTAGGTTAAAAAATTAAATTTAAAAATATAAATCTTTATTCTAAGTTAAAAGTTTTTCTGCCATTTTAAAAAATTCCCATACTTCATTGCAAATCATCTTCCATTTTGCACAAAATGTGGGGGCATGTAGGACAGCAATTGTGTTGCTCTATGAATCATCGGGTGATGGCAATATGATTGCACTAAGTGGAGAGCCAGCATTAAGAATTTATTCACTGAATATGTTTTGTGAAAATTAGAAAGACTACAGCTATTTAGGCACACTGATATTAATATTACTGTGTAAACAATCAATATATTTGCGTGTAAAGATATTATTATTTTAGAATAATTTATTTATGTAAATGAGATGTTTACTTTTCTGTACAGGTTTGTGTGTGTAAAGAGTACATATTATTATTAAACTGCTTTTATATTGTAAAAAAATGTTGCTGTGTTATTTCAAAACATTTTTATAAATACAAAATATAAATGATTAATTTATAATTATTGTATAAGCTAATTTATTCATATAATAAAATATGACTATCAGTTTGTCATGACAACACAATATCTTGGAAATTTTATTTATTTTTAATTAAAAAGTTTCAATATATATAGTGTTAAAACATGTAAAGAATATCTGAATTAGAATGGGTTTTAAATTAGTGTTTTATCAAAGGAAAACAAAATTGATGCATATTTTATTTTGTGTTTAATCAATTAAAAATATATTTAAAATATTCATTGATTAGTTATTATTACTAATAATAAGTACTTATATGTGATATTTTAGTTATAGGAATAAATTATATATCTATTAAAAATCAATAGCAATATTGACTAGTACTGTGTATAATACATCAACTAGTTCCATTAAGGTTATTTTGGTTTCATATTAAAAACAAGCTCTTTTCTCATTTAATAATAACTACTTTACTTTAATTTATGTATCTTCTTTATTTTTCCAAAATTTGAAATAGATATATTCAAAATTAAGCAATAAAGTTAAAAAAATAACAACAGAGTTGTTTTTATGGATATTTTAAATTGCATGCAATATATTTTAACAAACAAATAAAATTATTTAGATTAATATTTATTATTATATAATTTAATTGCAAATTTTGATCATAAATCAATGATGTGTGATTGAGTCAAAGATAGGAATTTAATTAAAATTAGCATTGAAAATTAATATACTGTACTTTTCCGATTAAACTCCAAGGGAGTTGTTTTTAAAATGTACATATCTTGGGGTTTATTTGAGGTCTCAAAGTTTTTTCAAGGCTAAGATTTATCTTTCAACAGATGAGTGGGTAAAAATTGAAAGTCATATTTTAATTACTTGTATATTTTTGAAACGATCAAAACCATTTACTGACTGTGTTACAGCTATATTTAAAATAATTACTGTTTTCATAGTTAATCTAATTCAGCATCTTCTGATTCTGTTGTTACGTTGTCATTGTAAGAATCAGTATCTTGACTACTGTCTTCAGGTTCAAACTCGTCATTTCCAATTCAAGTCTTCCTAATTACAATTTGGCTGATAAGCTCTTGACTTAAGAATTTGATTGCAACTTTCTCATGCTCATTACAGCAACATAACTATATTTTCAAAAATGCTCCCTTGAACCTTGGACTAGAAAGTGTTGTCTGACTGGAGACAATTTGAAGATGTAGAATTTTTAAAATGTACAATATTGGAGACTAAATACAAAAAGAATATTTTTGAAGTCTACTAAGTGTTCATTAACAATCACCAGAACACATTAGTGGAATTGACCTTTTTTTATAGGCTCTTATTTGCCTATATTTATGCAAATTATTTAAGAGTTCTTGTGACATCAGATATTTATAAATTTATTTTTGTAGAGATTGAAAAAAATTTTGTTTTGGATTTTAATCTTTACAAAGAAGTTTTTATAAATATCCAATATTACAAGAACTTTTAATTAAACAACTTGAATAAGTATAGGCAGTGAAGAACCTATAGAGAAAGGTCAACTCCACTAGTGTTAATTGTGTTCCAGTGATTGTGAATTCAATGTTTAATAGACCTCAAAAATATTTTTTATATTTAGTCTGCAATATTGTAATATTTCATCCTGGATTTTAATCTTTAGGTAGAATTTTAGTTAAGTTTCTTACCTGTCACTCTAAACTGTTACCCTATACAGTTTACATGATTCCCAAGCTTTTTGACCTCAGGTTTATTTTTAACAGCAGCTTTTTTCCCAGGGTTTAATCAGGGAAGTACAATATTTGTTAATTAATTATTATTTTTTTTTAACTTTTTAATATTTTAAATAACATAATGTATAATACATAAATTGTGCACATATTACATGAATGTCATTTAATCATTTCAGGATAGAAACTCTGTGGATCCCAATTACATCAAATTATATAAGCTAGCACAGTTAATTATTGAATATTTATTGGTAAATATTAAGAAAATATAATGTTCTTACTTTAAAAAAATTTTATTATAATGATTTTAAAGAAATGATGCAAAATTGACTAATGCTAAAATGTAAATTTTTTAAAATATATAATATTAAGAAATTAATATACTTTAAAGTATTTCTAATAAAAAAAGTGTATTAGTTTTTGTTAAGTTAATATATAGTTAATCAAAAAGTTAAAGAATCATTTAATGAGACAGTTTGATTGTAAATTTAACCAATTGTTAAATATAAAAATTTTAAAAACTGGCAATAAAAAACTTAAATTTTTTATTATCTAAATTGAAATTGATATCATGAAATAAATAAGTGTAAATAAATAATAATAATTCAAGAGTGTTTGGCTAAATGTATTTAAATTTGAATACTAAAATAAATTATTTTTATCTTTGTTGATGTAATATTATTATTACTGATAATTATTGATTGATAAAATCAATTTTCTTTTACTAGTGATAAATCAATAAAAGTTTATTTAATTAAGCGTATTTTAAATTAACATTTAAAATTGTTTTAAAGCATTCTCAAGAATATTTAGCAAATGTAATCCAAAATTTGGAAGAAAAGTTAAAACAAACTTTAGGCAGTTTAGAAGAAGAAAAAATTGCTCGATCAAAAGATCAAAAGTATATAAATGATTTAAAGAAAGAAAACAAAAAACGAAAACGACAGTTAGCAGCCCAACAACAATACTTTGAATCATTAAATAAACAATATTCCCAGGTAATTTTTATGTTTTTAAAGTATAAAATATTTTAAAAATAAATTTTTGAATAACATAAAATGTTTTTTTTAGTGCTCTCATTGTCCAAAAACTTTTATTGGCCCATCATTTCTTCAAAGTCACATTTTAAGGAGACATCCAGAATTTGCAGATAAAATACCCCATGAGAATATTGAATCTAAAGAAAATACAAATGTACTTATAGCATTAGGTAAACAGTTAGAAGATATCAAAGAAAAATTTACAAAAAGTTCTCTAGGAAATTTTACAGGAGAAAATGTAATCAATGGAAATAAAATTGTAAGTAATTTTAATATTAGTTTAAAGCAGTGTTTTTCAACCTGTGGGTCGCGACCTTCAGGGGGGTCGCAAAGCCATACACGGGGGTTGTGGGTGAAAGAAAAAGACAAGTGTTTGTAGGTCCTACACTACAATAAAAAAAACTTCAATTTCAGTGAGAAGGCTGTACCTGTTTATTTTACAGTACAATTGGTTTTTTTATCGATATTTAAAACTCAACAGAAAGAAAATTAAATACGTACAGTAGTTTTTAAAATCACTGATATAGTTTTAATATGGCAGTGGGGGGTCGCCAGAATTTTTTAACTTGTAAAGGGGTCGCGTATTCAAGAAAGTTGAAAAACACTGGTTTAAAGAAATAAAGAATAACAAGAAATAAATTATTTTTTAGGTTCAGTTGTTCACATAAACTAAATTATTATAAAAATTTTAATTTTGGTATTGTTATTTTAAATGTTAACTCTTTGATAAGTTTTCCCATAAATTTTTTTTGTAAATGTTACATTTTTTAAAAAAACTATCTCACTCTAGGGGTAGAGAGAGCATTTAGTAAAACCCACTCATCAGAGTTTAAAAAAAAAAAAAATTTTCTGAAAATTATTAATTTTCAGAAAAATCTTTTGTTGTATTTGTCAAATAATTTTTTGATTATTCGACAAATACAACTGGAATTTTTGAATATATTGATCATAATTGAAATATTTTTATAAATACAAATTATTAGCAAGTTTGCTAGTGATTGGTGTTGTGACCAGAGGGACGGCATCAGACACATGATGCCTGTGTCAGAATAGGAGATGGTGATTCGTTCATTCACATGCGAGCGGTAGGATTCAGGAGTTGGACGTCTTGAGAGACAATGAGGCCAAAAGAACTGCACACTACTACTTAAATAAAAAAATACCTGTTTATTTTTGTATAATATTAAATTATTTGCATGTATACATAAGATAACATTCTAGCATTCTAGTGTCAGAAAATGAATAAAGCTTCAGTAGAGTAATATTTTTTGTTACTTTATACTAAGTTAGCTGAGAGAGAGAGCTTACATTCTTTCACATGAGGTTAAATATCTTGATCGGTTGAATTGGCTTGATTGAAGTCTTGAAATCGCAAAATGTCCTGATGACAGGGTTACAAGCGGCCTAACTCTCAAATCAAAAAGTTTGTTTCTAAGGAGTCTATGGTGAAGGGCAGTCAGAAGGATTGGCAATGGAACATTCACATGGAAAGGAAGAGGTCGGCGAACTCTTCGTGTCGATTCCGATGTTCGTCTTTTATTTAGGGGGTCTTCCTCTTTGATTTCGATGCCCCTTTTTTTTGCCATGTTAAGTTTTTTGACCAATAGGTGAATTTTGGATGAAAGTTTCTGGTGACACATACATTCGGAAGATGTGTCACCTTGGGAAAGGAAGTAGATCGGAGGAAAGATGTGATCACATCCTTTCAGTTTTTTTTTTCTGTTGGGAAAATTTTCTTTATAGAATATGTGAGATTTAAGCATTATTCTTAACAAATTTGAAATATTTGGTTGCAGTTAAATAAAATTTCCATCTGATCTGGTCTCTCACAGTATTTAGTCAAATTAACTTTCTTTATGGTATAAAAATAATTGTTCAGTTGCTATTTAAAGAATCAAATAATTTCAATAGTAGTTATATAAAATATATTATAAAAACTCTTTAAAAAATTACATTAAAATAGATACAGAAGCATAAAAGTATGAATCCTAACATATGATACATTACTTTCCTGCCTATTATAGAATTTAATGTAGAAAAAGTATGGTGATTGGTCAAATTTTGACCCCTTGACTTTTTTGCATTTATTGATATTTTGACACTCAAGGAGCCTAAAATGTAGAAAAAGCAAAATCTTAAAAATTCTGTACGTACAGTATGTGAGTATGGGTGTGTGTGTGTGTGTATCAGCATCTGTTTTGCATTATATCTCAAAACTGGATGAATCAAAAATTTTGATACTTGGCAGGATTATTTCTGTATATAGGGAATTGATTCTATTAAATTTTAGGAGTTAAAAGCCAAGGAAATGGGGAGATAGAGGGAGGTCATATGTTATATCTTGAGTGGGGTCAGACTTAATGAAAAATTTACTTGTTATTGGCATTTACAAGTTTTTTAAAAAATTCATCTGTACACTGAAAATAAAGCCTTTTGCCTTTTTATAAAAATAGTATGAAAATTACTTTTAAGTAAAATCTAATAATTTTTTCTTTCTTTTCTCTGTAAAACTTTCAGGCAAGTTTGAGAATTTTTAAACAGCACTTCTGACATCCAAAGGTTACACTTGATGATGATTCATAACAGATGGTGCTACACACAATTTTAACTTTGAGATAATGTGACTTATCCAATAGTTTTATTTAAACTTAAATATTTTTTAAATAGAGAAATTTCTCATAACAAAATTACTCCTCTTAAGCAATTGTTATTATTTAAATTTTATATCACAGTGTAATCAAAAATTAGTGGACTTCCTATGTGTCCCCTTAACTTCTTGTTCAAGTGCCAGGAAAGTTGAGCAAGAGCCCTTGCCGGTAGTGGTGTGCCATGACATTTGATCATAGGGAAGCTGTTTCTGTAAGAAGCCAATTTCCACAGGCAATCAGTTAATTGCGTGTGATGGTCTAGGATCCATTCATATTCTTTGTTCGATAAGCCAGTAAAAACCGCAAACTTCTCTAAATGTATTTTTAATATCACAATTACATTCTGAATTGCTAGCCACAATGTAAGGGCTAAAATTTAAAAAAATATAAAAACTTACTTGGTGAAATAAAATGTGTGGTGGATATACATACTGATACAAAATATTCTTTAATTGTATGAATATACTTTTAAAGAAAATTATAATTAAACTAGCAGACCCCGCCACGCGTGTTGTGGCTCAAAATGTATCTATTATAAATGTATAACACTTCCCCCGTGGGGGGAATTTTTCGAAAAATTCCTTCTTAGTGTACATTCTCTTGACGTACGCTATTAAAACGAATCAAAAATGCAAAAAACTGCATCTAAAATAGTATAATAGAAGCCAAGTTCTTCATGGTAAGCCTTAATCCTGTCCTTCTCCCCCGCGGGGGAATATCGAAAAATCCCTTTTTAGTGTATATTTTGTTGATGTACCCTATTAAAACACAATCAAAAACGCAAAAAACCACCTCTAAAATAGTATAAATAGAAGCAGAGTTCTTTACGGTAAGCCTTAATCCTGTCCATCTCCCCCCCAGTGGGGGGACTTTCAACATGTATATTATATAAAAACACATGCATATTCGAATGCAGTGTTGTGTCAAAATTTCAAACAACATCGAAGGTAGGAACAAACGAACATTACATTTTTATTTATATAGATAGATAGATGATCTGCTTTAGTTCATCCTCACAGAAAAATATAATGCCTCACAGAAAAGCAAACTTAGGTTGTCATATTTGTAGCGCCATCTGTTGGACATAAAAGCCTTAACTCTAGATGATATCTTTTAATTTATATGAATGTTTAATGATAATATACAGCCTATGTCCACCCTTAAGTTCCATTCTAAATATTGGTGAAAGAATTTTTGAAATCGGATGAGTAGTTTTGGAGATTACCCCCTACATCCAAACTTACAAACATTACCTCTTTATAATATTAGTATAGATATAGCTTTGTAAAGAAAAGTACATAAAAAATAACATAAAATATTCTTTACTTTTTAAATCTTAAAACAATCTACTTAGTCAAATAGCTCCCTACGAGTGGCTAATGGATAGAATCAGAGACAGTCCTGTGTGCAGTGCATGGATGCACGCAGCTACCAAATCCCAGGAGTGCCGATACAGGTCAATGTTTCTAAATTTTTAAGTCAAATGGATTCCTCTTTTGTCGCATCACTAGTAATACCTCAAAGGACGCGACAGGGTTGTTGTAAATTTTAAACATTTCTCACTATAGTTGTAAAATCTACATATGTTAAACTTAATACTAAGTAGATTGTCCATCATTTGTTTTCTAACTAATTCGTTTTAGGACCAGGTATCCACAGAAATTTCCGAAATTTACTTTTCAGTCACTCTTATTGAACTAGAAAAATTTCTGTCTTTATTGCATCTAATATTACGAAGAAATCAGTCTCAACTATACTTGGCAAGAGATTGGTTCAGTTAAGCTTTTAAATAAAATTCCGGCTTTATCAACAGAATTTTATGTTCCTAATTCCCTAATCTCTTAATTATTTAACTACTTATGTAAAAATAAGTTGAATCCGGTTACTTTGTACTTGAATATTTGTAGTCTTGGGAAAGAAGTGGAAAGACAAATTTTTATGACAATGGATANAAGTTAAAAAAATAACAACAGAGTTGTTTTTATGGATATTTTAAATTGCATGCAATATATTTTAACAAACAAATAAAATTATTTAGATTAATATTAAAATGTTAAAGTTAAAATATGAAAATAATTGTGCAATATGTATTTATATTTTAGAAATACAAGGGAAGCGGCACTTCCACCACTTCCAAGGATGGCACGCCACTGCTTGCCAGCTTTTTTTAAATTAAAAAGAACAAAATGAAAACTTTATTGCATATACTGTACAATTGGGAGATGACTTAAAGGAACATGTAGAGACTTTAGAAAAGGAAGAGTGAATATAGCTTAGTTGAAGAATTATTCTAAATGAGATAAGGTAGAGGTTATTACAGCCAATACAAAGAATGTCCTTTTAAGAATTGCAGAAGAGCTAACCAAAGCAACTAGTATCAATTTAATTTCAAACAAAAGAACAGAGGATAGCAATGTGGACCCCCGGGTTTGTCTGACAAATTCATTAAGACAACACAAATAACTTTTTTTGTTTTGTTTTGTCTTCTAAATAGTAGATGTGAATATTAGTTATTTTTTCATACTGTTTTATTTTTTATTTTATCTGATATTTTAAACGTAATATCATTTTATTTTTGAACTAATTTTGTTGTAAAATTTTATGAGAATTAGAATATTCTTAAGATATTGTTTTTATTTGAATTTAATATTTTTAAAGTATTTGATGTGATGATGAGACATTAATGTCTTAAATAACATTTAATCTAGAATAAAACTCCTGACTAATTGAACAGTTTTAGCATTTTTATGGGATTTTCTATGATTACGTAGGCATATTTTTTCATGTTAAATTTAAATAGTTAGAAAAATAATTTAAATTTCATATTAATAAATTAATCATTCTGTTTTTCAAGTACAAATATGTTAATTAAATTTATATTTTGTAGATAGAAGAGAAATATGCTAATGAAAAGGAAATGTTATTGAAATCAATAGAAGAGTGGAAGAAAGATGAAATGACCAGGCACACAGTATGTAAAAACATATATAGTGAATAAAATGAAAATAATTTATACATATGAAAGTTATAATTTTTTTCCAAATGTGATAAAGAGGAGTATTTATCTTAGAATTAGATATTATAGTTATTTCTTAAGACTCTTTTCAAAAATATTTAAGTTGGTATATACATTATTTAATTACATAAATCAATATTTGTCAACATTGAAAATATATTAATGAAATGTAATCAAATATGAAAGAATAGTATTTGCTATTACACCCAATTTAATGAAAAATATTTAATAAATATGAATACTGGATATAATTCCAGTAATTATTATAATTCTTGTGAAAAGTATTGTTAATTTCAGTTTGAAGTAATTTAATTTTTTTGAGAGAAAAACTTTACAAAATATAATTTGAGAATAGAGATTGTATACAAAGATTAAATGAAAAAGTGTATACAACTTTTCTACCCAAATGTTTTTTTATTTTTTTTATTTTGTCTCTCATTTATTATTTACTTTTCTGTTTCATTTTATAATTTATCAATAACTGTTAATATCTTAATTGTTTTTTTAATATAATATCTTTCTTTTCACAAAGGCTGAATTAGAAGCTGTACGAAATACATTTATGAAAGAGTTAAAAGAAGTAGAAAAAAAACATCAAAATTCAGAAATAGCATTAAAAGAATTGCAAGATAAATATGCTCAAGTTAGTCAATTATATTTAGAAAAAAGTCATTTTCAACATTCATCATCTTTAGAAAGAGAACAAGAAGTGCAAGCATTAAAAGAACAATTTGAGTCTCAAGTGGGTCATTACGACTTGTAATTATCAAATTAAATTTAATATATTCATTTGAATATTTTTGTTTCATTTTTATTAAATAAGATAAAAATTCTTAAAGTTACATATTTGTAAATTAATCATGAAAAATTTTTAAATTTAAATATTTATTTATTTTATTTAATTTATTTTTATTAAGATATTTTTCAAATATTTTGTTTTATTAAAATACAGTTTATAAATAAATGAGGATAGCCTGTCATAATTTTATCTTACCAATACAATTCATGAATAGGCAGCATAATAATATATTTGTTTTAATATAATATTTTGAAATTATTGATAATATGTTAAATGTCTTATGAGTCAGTATAGAATAAAATTTAATGATATTAAAAGTATTTTTAAGTAAAATGTTGAAATTACCTTAAATATTCTTGAAATTATTTAAAATTAGTATAAACATTTTTATTTCTCAATAGACCACTTTCTTTTCTTGAAACTTTTAAAACTTATTTCAAATTTTATATTCAGATTTCTGTTAAACTAATTATAATTCTACTAGCTATTTAAAATTTTTAACATAAGATAAACTGTATTTTAATAAAACAAGATATTTGAAGAAGATCATAGTAAAAATAAAATAAAAGAAATAATTTAATTAAGATTTTAAACAGGAAATTTAAAAATATCTCCAACAGATATTTTGTTAACTTTAAATTGGTTGTTAGAGGGATGATTATTATTATTTAAAAACTGCAAAATATAATTTTGAATGATACTTTTTATATTTTTGAATCATATTTTTAATATGTATCTTAAAATACAATTATTACTTTTGATTTTAATAAAAAATTTAATTAATAGCTGAATAGATTTAACATTAATGTAATACATAATGACTGTAATTGGATTAAAGTTATTTAATACATATTGTTTCATTTTGATTTTTTGTTACTATTCAAATTCAAATTTATTAACGTATTATGGAATTTTTTGTTATTATTAAAGTTGAACTTTGTTGAATCTGATCTTCAAAAATATTTGAAGAAACAAGAGAAAGAATGGCAAAAGAAAATGGAAAAACAGCTATATGAACGCAACTTAGAAATAGAAAAGGTTTACAAAATTTGTATTATAAATAAATGCATATGCATAGCAAATTATTTGATTATAATATTAGCTATTAAATTTTAAATAGTTGAATAGTGCGCTTCAAGAAAGCATTGAACAGATAAGGAAAGAACAGGAAAAGAAGGCTTCTAATGAGAAGTATTATGTAAAGCAAATACAGAAATTAACAGACATATCAAAGGAACAAGAAAAGAAATTGAAAGAAATTTCTGATATGCAGGTTAAATTATTTTTATTAATAAATTTATAAATTATATATATATAAATCTTCAGTTAGTAGTTATTATATATAAATAAATACTTTATTTTAACATTTTATTCATCACAGAATCAATTACAACAACCAAATAAAACTCCACCTCCACCTCCACCTCGAACTTGTGAGTATAACATATTTTTAATATATGATGTCTATAATTTTATCATTTTAAATTTATTTTTATAAATTTATATAATTTAACAGAATCAAAACATTTTTTTAAACTATCAATAATTCAGTTTAAAGAATTTGAAAGATTAGAATTATTTATAATTAATTCACTATCAGTCTTATTCTTTTTAAAAATATTTTGTCATTCATGAAAAAATTCATAATTTTTACATTTATTTTATTTATTTAGACATACTAGGCAGAGCCCATGATGCGGGGTATACAATAATTCGTTACATGTACATTACACAAAATATCATAATCCATCCATTACTACAGAGAAAATTAACATATACATAAATCAAAACAAAAATTATACAAATATTATTATAAACATCAAAAATAAATATCTGAAAGCCAAATATCCAAATATAAACATATAACATAATAACAAAAAATCATCATGGAGAGAACTATCCAACCAAAATCATCATTATATAAAGAAAAAAACATTAATTACACCCACCTATAAAAGAAAAATGATTCAATTATCTTATCCAAAATGTGGATAGTCTCCCAACACTTCTTAGCCACAAGCACATTTTTAAGGAAAAAACAAATGCCACCTTTCGGCAAAAATGAATACTCCAATATGCAAAATACACAACGATGTACGTCACTCTGTACAAGGGTTACTAAAACAAAATAAAAATCAACAAAAATTACCTAAAAAATAATTTAATCTTTTGAACAAAATTGATTAAATCCAAATTACTTAAATTAGTAATAAGTTCCAAAAAATTCTCCAAAAGGAATAATAGAACTTCCAAACACACTTTCCCGAATTTTTCCTAACTTAGAGCATTTAGTAATCACGTGAAAAGCATCCAATAGCTGATCATCTTGACAATACATGCAAATTTCTCTGCGATAATTGTGTAAAAAATTAAGGGAATTAGATTTGATTTGCATTACTGTGGCACCAATATTAAGAGAAAATTTATAATTCTAAAGCGAACAATCAAAAAAAGATTTATTTAAGTGTTTATACCAATCATTATAACAGCTTGCATTAATGCATTGATTCAAATCCAGAATAAAATTATCAAAATAGTTTAATTTCAAAATAGAACAACTATCATGCTTATTTAATAATTCATCAAAATTAATACCATTATTAACACAAATTTCCCTTAAACTTTTAACCACAGAAAGTTTCTCTTATTAAGCACATAACACAAACATATTCTGCTCCATCGTTTTTCATCCAATGCAATAGTCCTGAAAGTCCAGTTCAAACATTTATTCAATAATGTAAAAGACAAAGGTAATATTGAACATTCCATAAAAATCAAATAATTTGGGGTGCAACGAGACAAACCAAATAACTTTTTTATAAAATTAACCAGGACCGGATTCAACTCGTCATATTGGTATCCCCAAACCTCAGATGCATATAACATGGATGATTTAACAATTGAATTGAAAATCCTTAGACAATCTTTCAAATTTCGCAATTTCACCGATCTACACATTTGAATAACTTTATCAGTTTTAACAAAGGCATTCTTTTTAACAGTCTGAATATGATATTTAAATTTACCATAAAATCTGAATACAACACCCAGATATTTATATTGGGAAACTACCTGTATTACATCATTCCTAAACCACCATTTATCCAATTTAGCAAGTTTACCACCATTATGGAAAACAACAACTTTAGATTTCATAATATTCAGGCTCATATTATTTTCTAGTAAATATTTGTCCAAAATATTAATAAATCCTTGTAAGCCTCTGAGTCGGCAATTAAAACTATATCATCGGCATAGGCCAATATTTTAATGTTAATGCCATTCACCTCAATACCTTCATAGTCGGAATTAGTTATTTGTTCAATTAAATCATTTAAATATACACTAAACAAAACAGGAGTTAAAACACAGCCCTGTTTAACACCAGTAACAGTAAAAAAAGACCTAGAACAAAGACAACCCCATTTAATCTTCACATTACACTCTTTATATAATTCAGTAAGCAAGGAAACAAATTTAAAACTAATACCATATTTCAAGAGTTTTTTCCACATTAAATTCCTATCTACAGTATCGAAAGCTGAGGACAAGTCAACAAAAAATGCATAAACTTTTCTCCTTTTTTTCATTAATGTCTTAGTAATAAGAGTATGCAGAATAAAAATATTGTCCAGCGTAGAGTATTTTTCACGAAATCCGGCCTGATTCTCAAATAAAACATCGTTTAAATTTAACCAGGTAACCAACCTATAATACAATATATTACAAAATATCTTTGACACACAGTTCAGTAAAGAAATTCCTCTGTAATTACTAGGGATCGACTTAGATCCATTTTTATATACTGGACATAAAATAGCACTACTCCAATCTTTCGGGACTTCCCCAGATCTTAAGATCCTATCAAAGCTTCTAAGCAATATCGGAAAAACAGAATCCATTAATTGATTAAATCCAAATTACTTAAATTAGTAATAAGTTCCAAAAAATTCTCCAACGGAATAATAGAACTTCCAATCACACTTTCCCGAATTTTTTCTAACTTAGAGCATTCTCCAAAATTCAGAAGGTATCCCCATCATCCCCAGGCGCAGTACCAACTTTAATTTTATTTAAAACATAACTCAATTCAGAGTTCAAAATATCTGCATCTAAAATTTCATTAGATCAAATTAAACACTCATTAAAGATAGACAAATCTACAATATAAGGAAGTGAAGAACCACATAAGGAGTAAAAATAAGTAAACCATTTCTCCAAAGAGATGTTCACTCTACTGTTATAATTTCTAATTTTACATAGATTCCAGAACCGTTTATTATTTTTGCGGAAGATCCCGGAATTCTGAACCGTATACAAAAACTTTTTCTTCTTAGCTAAACAAATCTTTTTAACTAAGTCACGAAATAACACAAATAATTTACGGTACGATTCCAAACCATTTTTCTTAAAAGCTCTCCAAACTCTATTTCTGTTACGAATCATTAAACGACAATCTAAATCAAACCAATTATTAGTATTTATATAATCCTTTGGTTTTACATTCATATTATTAGCACTAGCTATCTCAACAATTAATTTACTAACCTCTGATAAAGAAACAGAATCACAGTGTAACAGATACCTCTCCAACTCAAACATAAAACTATTATAGACTCATCATTCCAAAAAATTCTTTCATGCCAACTCCCATCATTATTCACCTTAGATTGACCAGGTTTATTCAAACATAATACCATAGGAAAGTGATCCGAAAAACAACAATTATCATCCACAGAAAACGACTTAACACAACCCCATACAGAAAAAGTTGTTAAATCAAAATCGATAACTGAAGAACCCAAGCTGGACACAAATGTATATTCCCCAGCTTCATCGCCAGACGTTCTACCATTTAATACTAATAAATTTTTATCTGCACAAAATTGAAGCATCTTTCTCCCTCTGCTGTTTACAATCACATCCTTAGATTTCCTTTTTCTTTTAACCTAATCAATATCATAAACATTACCAATGTAGTCAGGAATAACATTTCCCTCACTCATCCGATCATTAAAATCACCCAAAATAATTAAATTTAAATCTTCATTGAAATCAAAATTATTTAGTGTCTCAAATATTTCCTGCCAACTATGCTCTTGCATATATACAAAACATAACAAAAATTCTCCCACAGGGAATATAATATTAATCAAAACCACAAAATCATCTTTATAAAGTACTTTATAACAAAAGTAAATTTTTATAAATAGCAACCATCCAGCCTTAAATCTATCCCTACAACCGTCTCTAAAAGCATTACCAATAATACAATTATAATCCAATAAAACTTCCAGATTATTTTTATTACTTTTAGAAGAATACCAGGTTTCAGACAAAAAACTAAATGAAATTGCGATGTATACTTCCAAAATGAATACGGTTTATTTTTAATATCAGCACAATTCCATATCACTATAGAGGTACACTGGGACTGTGGTTGCTATGAAGAAACAACAATAATTTTACCCGAATTCTCATCATATCCGTATTTCACTCCATCAATAAATATTTTATCATAAGTTAAACGGATTTTCTGAGCACCTTCAGATTTCTTCTGTTTTCCAAACATCCTTAACTTATACCTTATATCTCTCATTCGTTGAGAAAAGTCATCATTAACAAATACATTCAAATTACGGGACTCAAAACCTGCTTTTTTAAAAGATAATTTATCATTAAGAGACCCAAACTGACAAATTATTATTCTAGGCCTATCACCAAATTTCTTTCCAACTCGCTTAGCATCAACATATCTCAACACAGGCAAATTCAACTTATTCATAGCAAAGAATTTAACTGCCTCTAAAGTGTCATTAGCCGATTCTCCAGCCCCTTCCTCCAAACCCTGTATTATTATATTATTAATTCTTCGCTGATTATCCATGTAATCTATTTCTCGTTCCATTTTCGACACTTTCAAACTAATATTATCAATAAGAGAAGAACTCACCGACTCCGATCCGCCCGAACCAATCCTGGCCTCAATATCCACTAATCTAACCTTAAAATCAACAAGTGCCTCATCCACATTCTTAAGCCATTCTGTAAGATGGTCAAGTCGCTTTATAAAATCCTCCACCTTGCCATTAAGAGCAGCATGCATACGTAATAATAAACGAACACCTTCCGATACGTCAAAATTCGAATCTTGCAGTAATTCTGTAACCTCCTCCTCCTGACCTAAACTACTCCTTCTAGGTCTACTTGGTGTTCTCTCCGGTATAGTCGGTGAATAAGTCTTCCTCTTTCTGCCTTGAGACATAATAAAACAAGCAAACTTACCTATAAAAGAAAAAGGATTCAATTATCTTATCCAAAATGTGGATAGTCTCCCAACACTTCTTAGCCACAAGCACACTTTTAAGGAAAAAACAAATGCCACCTTTCGGCAAAAACGAATACTCCAATATGCAAAATAAACAACGATGTACGTCACTCCGTACAAGGGATCATTATATTAGTAATAAGTTCCAAAAAATTCTCCAACGGAATAATAGAAGTTCCAAACACACTTTCCCGAATTTTTTCTAACTTAGAGCATTTAGCAATCACGTGAAAAGCATCCAATAGCTGATCATCCTGACAATACATGCAAATTTCTCTGCGATAATTCTATAAAAGAAAAAGGATTCAATTATCTTATCCAAAATGTGGATAGTCTCCCCAATTTTTACATTAGTTCAACATGTATATTATTAATTCTTACAGAAAATTATTGTTATATACATTGTTTTATAGCTATTGCTAATCAAGATTTTACAATTTTATTTTGTATTTTAAAAAGTACAAGTAATTAATGTATCTCTAGTTAATAAACTTTATAGTTGAAGCTTACAAGCATTTTCTTCAGAGCAAAAGTTTTAAATTATTTTTAGATAGTTATATCTTATTCTATTAGTTTTGGATGAAATTAATTAAAACATGAGAAAATATGTCTAAACCAACAAATTATATTTCACTTCAAAAATTTTATTCATAAACAAAAAGATTATTTTTATCACAAATTTATCATAATTAGTAAAATTTCTAAAACTTTATATATATTATAAATGAATTTGATTACAAAATAAGATGTCTACATCTATCTAAATATATAAAATTACTTGTCCTGACTGACTGACAGTGATTGATTCATCATCTCCCAGAGCAAACTGCTGAACCTAAAGAGGTGAAATTTGGTACACAGTTAGGGTACATCATGAAAATGCATACTAAGAAGGGATTTTTCAAAATTCCCCGGCAGGGGGATAGGGAGAGGATAAAGGCTTATCCTGAATAATGGCTTCTACTGTACTATTTTAGATGTGATTGTTTGTTTTCAACTACGATTAGTTTTCATTGAGTACTTAGGTGTATTGAATTGATAACATTTCAGACACTGTTATAAATATTTTTATACATTTTGATTTTTTAACCAAATGTTTAAACCATTTTAAATTCAACTTTGTTATTGCATATTGGTTCAATTATAGAATGATTGTAAATGTTCCAAAAAAATTGATCAAATTGAAAACAGTTTGTTTGATTCTCAGCAATTTTCATCATTCTCAGCGGTAGGTATTATATCATGGGTAACTGCTAGTGTGTATATATATATATATATAATAGTCAAATTTTGATTTAGCACCATTATATGTTTTTATTTGAAATTAGCACTAAATTAAAGTCTTAAACAGTAGGAATTATATGCAATAATGAGATCTACATACAAATTTGAGCTTGAAATTTGAAAATCACGTGATTTATTAATAATATTGTTTACAATGCAGAACTTACATTTAGTAAATTTAGTAATTCACAGAAACTGAAGTTATTAAATATTTACAGAATCTCAGTTAACTGGCACCCATGGGGATTGATAGATTTCAGATAAATGTAGTTTTTGGTTGCTTGAGAGTTACTATAAAAATAGGTTTAACCAATACTATACTACACCATAAACTCTGTATTGACATGATATTAATATTGAAATACAGTAATTAAAAGCAAATAAAGACAACCTTAATTTAATGTAACACAGTTTTATTATAAAAACATTCACAGAGCTGTTTTACTAATGCTTATTGTTTCAACATATATGGAGTTGGGTGAAAACACAAAATTTCAATAACAATAAATTGTAGCAATATGTTTACACTGTAGCAAACTGAGCAGTATGTTTACACAGGGTGAATTGGCAGGATGGCAGACAAACATATGATGCATGAAGCTCATCATATGCTTGCTCACAGTGCATAATGCCAAGTTTAAACTAGACATACAACACAATTATTACTAAAATTAATTTCTATTTCCACTAGAAATTAATTTTGTTTTAATTATTTCTTTGATATTTTAGCTGGTTGCTTAAGTTCTGGTTAACAGAGAGTCTACTGTATGTAATAATCTTTTGAATCACTACTAAAATTGAAAAAACATTAATATTGATTCTCAATATGATTAAAGCAAGTAATTTGACTAATAAGAAATGAAGTCCTCACAGACTGTTATTTACATTTATGTTCTACTTATTATTGAATAGAAACATGGGCTAATATAGAATTTATAAATAGACAAAAAAGAATAATTTATGATTTATTTAATTTGAAAATTTTTTCATAATATTGCATATTTTACTTCTAAAATAAAATATAATGTTATAACTTAGAATAATTATTTTTATATTAAACTATCATAAAATAATGTGAGTATAATAATAATTTTATGTGAATTTTAATCATAATAAGAACAACAATAATAGTAAATGATAATTTTATTATTAGTTATAATTATTTGTTTATAAATGTTTAATTCTACATGAAACTTTGGAATATTATTTAATTTTATTTCAATTTTATTTTATTTTAAATAGATATAGTAAATAAATCTTCTCAATCCCAATCCCATACTAGAGAAAGGTTAGTTTTTCAGTTGTATCAATTAAATTGTTTATTTACATAAAATTTTTTTTATCCCATTTGGAGAGAACAGCATGCACTTTTTTATAATTAAAAATAAGAAAATTGAGAGAAAAATTTATGAAAAAAGGAGGAAACAGAGTTCAAATTATTTAAATTTGTTTAATACAATAAAAACAAATATTCTTTAATTTTCTAATGTTATCACTAAATACTGGATTAATTTTGGGTTGTAACTTAGTATGCTAGTATTATAATCAAAAACAGTTTGTTCTAAAGTTAGATAGCTAGGCTGCCTTTTTGTACTAATTATTATATGAAATTTGATCATTTGGAATATTCTGGAAGAATGTAGCCAAAAATTAATTTGGCATTTAGTGATTTGATATGAGTTCAGGCTTGGTTTTATATATATAACTAGCCTGAACTCATATATATATATATATATTTTTTTTTCTTAATATAATAAAAACATAGAAAGCAACTAAGACACTCACAACCTTTTTAAGCAGCATAAAACTATTTAATAACTAACATTTTTGGTCTTATCAGAAGACTATCTTCAGATTTACAAAAATTCCATCAAACATTCTAGTTTTAATGGTTAAGAATACAAGAAAATAAAATAACATAAATAACTTAGTAAAACTAATAAGTTACAAAATATCTAAATGTCACCCACCCACCAAGCAGTGGATAGTGATTTGTGGTGTTTATATTTAATGGTAAGCCCTTGTCATGCTGATTTATATATTTCAAATGAGATGTTTGTTCCTGATGGTCTTTGTGATCTTGGTCTGGAGGGCATGATTCAAGATTGACACCTTGTAACTTTCAAGGATGTTTTTAGCATTCTTCATGGTAGTGGAGAATTTAGGATTTTTGTCTGTGTGTGAGATTTCCATGCACATGTGCAATGATTTCACTTTCATTACTTAAGCATTATGTTCCGTCTAATCATTCAATTCAAACATTGGAAATTAGGCTTATACCTTAAGCCTAAACTCGGTCGGCTAAAATGTTCCATTCAATCCATTTACTGCTCGTCCACATGCATGTGCAAAAGGGAACTGAACATTTTGTTTATGGTCACTGTAAGCTATAGTAAAAACTTTGGTTAATATATGGTATTAAATTAAATTTTAAAAAACTAATAAGCCTGCTTATTAGTTTTTTAAATTTTTGCTTGTCATGGCATGTCACAGATTGTCAATAATCAATATGTGGCCTATTTGTGGCAGGACTCTGAAAAATCTTTACTTGTCAGAACCTGTAATATCTTGAATAATTGCACTGATGCTGTCTTAAGTTTTAACCATGCCCAGTTAGCTTCAATAAGTGCATTATGCCAAATTGTGCAAGTTGGGCAAGGATACAAATGAGTATAAAGTATGAAGTATTTCTCCATAAACTTGATTATTAAAGCTAAATGAACTGCTGAATTATTGGGCTATAAGCTTGATGCTGCTATTAAAGCAACTGAGGTAGACAAATCAAGAATACTAGAGAGCAAAAGAAGTACTGCAACTCATTTCGAAAACAAACTAGAAATCTTCCAGGCTATAGGTGAGAAAACACATATCTGTCTTCTCTTAAATGCATTAAAGACAATTCCATCCTCATAAATTGAATCAGAAAGGGTATTCAGTAGCAGGACTTTTCATTACTAAAGTAAGAACCAGATTGAGTGATTGGAGTATTGACTGTCTTTGCTTTTTAAAATCTTAATACAAAATATTATTGTAAATTTTTATATTGGGTTATCAAGGATGAAATTTGTGGAAAAAAAGGCAAAGTCTGGTGAGTATGGAGGATGATGAAGAAGTTCCAACTCCAATTCCTGTAGTTTTGCCACAGTCATTTGTGCTATGTGTGGTCTAGCATTATCATGCAATAAGATAGAAGTCGATCTGTTGACCAATCTAGGCTGTTTTTGTTTAAGTTTTTGCATCATTTCGTCCAGTTAGTTGCAGTATATTTCTGCTGTGATCAATGAGCCAGGTTTCATGAAATCATAATGGATCACACCTGCGCTAGACCACCAAACACTCACCATCAGCTTCTTTTGATGAATATTGCACTTTGGAGTGTGTTTTAGTGATTCATCCTTGTCCAATCACTGTGTTGAATGTTTGTGATTGTCATGTTGGATCCATTTCTCATCACAAGTGACAATTCAATTCAAAAATGGATCCAAACGTTTTTGTTTCTGTTTTTCATTCAGTTCATGTGAAACCCACTTATCCAATTTTTTCACTTTACCAATTTGAGCTAAATGAGTTAATATTGTTTGTTTGCTAATATCAAACTTCAACGATAATTCATAGGCACTCTGAGATGGGTCAGACTCAATGGTTGGCAATATTATTACCTACAAATGTCATCCTTGATGACCTAATAATATGTTTTATTTAAAAAAACAAAAATACTGTCTAAGTTAATTTTTTTCTTTAAATTTTCAACTTGATTCAAAGGCATTTGTTTTTTGTTGTANTTTTTTAAATTAAGATTAGCTTTCAATTATTTTTTAAACTATTGATATGTTCTATAATTTTTATATGTAGTTCTATAATTTTCTTTGCTTACATAGTATAATTTAGTGTTTGATTTTAATTAAGGTACAGTAGATCATCGATTATCCGACCCCCGATTAACTGTCACATCGGTTAACCGATCGTCCTAGTCGGCAAATTTCAAATGTCCGCTAGTGATGTGGCGCTACAATATTTGGCTATGTCTTGGCTACTTTAATATAATTTTTGTTAACTTTTTGCGTGATTTAGCTGGCAATGCTGGCTCGACCATGAAAGGGAGGCCAGTATTTAAATGAGATTTAATTTTCTAATTATTAGTGGTTGTTTGTTTTGTGAGCAATAAAATAATTTTAAAATAATTTTTAACGGTACAATAGCGACAATATTATTTAAAAAAAATTTTTGTTAGGCTTAACATCGAAGTAGGTTAACGATATACTAATATACTAATTACATTTAACTAATTAATAGCGATATACTAATATACTATACTAATAATGTATTTTTTTCATTATTTTTGGTTATCCGATTTTTCCAGTTATCCGACCAACCCGAGTCCTCAATTGAGTCGGATAATCGATGCTCTACTGTATTACTATTTATTCTATAAAGACTGCATATTAATAACATATAGAATAATCTATATGTAGGAATAGTATATGTATAGAATATCACTGTAATTATAATGTGATATATCATTAATCTTCAATATATTCTTTGAAAGATATTTTGAAAATGTGAATTAAAATGTGGTGCCAAGGTTATGTAGTGTTGAAAAATTTCACTGAAATTANCAGAGAGAGATGCTTTGATTGAAGTAAGATGTTGAAATAATTCACTTATTTCGTTTTCATTTGTAAATATTAATAAATAGTACATACTATATTTTAGAAATATGAAAAATTCAGTAATATACGAGATTGTTATGAAAATGTCATAAATCACCTAGCAAATGATTCATTAAAGGCTTTAGAAGAAAAGTCTCAGCAAGTAAAATGTTTCCCAGGTAATAATTTTTCATTTGTATAAGTAACAAATATATATACAAGGTGTCTCAGTTAAACGTTTCAAAACTTCTAAGAGGGGTAGGGTGCATCCCGATGACTCGGGAATCATATAGCAATGCAGGGTCAGAAATGCTTTCCTGAAGCAGTGATGTGCACAGAAACAGCTAACCTCTGGTGCAGGCTTGCAAAGAAATTATGGCTGGGAATAGGCCTCATCGGATATCGTTCCACGTACAAGTGCTGTGTGGCTGGCCCACTACAATCTGCAGGCCCATACACCAAATGCATATCGGCTAACTTGTGTCCTNGACAAGCAAATTCGACTTACGTCGTTCTCCTGGAACCAATTACTGACGTAAGGCGAGGTATACCTGTACTGTTCTTCCCCTTCTACCACTATATCTTTATTGTATTAAATAAAAACAGTAAAGTTTTACAAACAACATAATTTTTATTCTTGTACCTTTTTTTCAGGATGGGAATGGATTAATTGAATATCAGTTATTTGTTATGAGAAAAATTGTTTTTATATTCGTCATATTCCATATTAGTTAGGTACTTGGGGAACAGATTAATGACGAATATAGAGGTTCCACTGTATTTCTTTTTTAATTTCTAATCTTTACATTTTTTACTATTCTAAAATTTTCTGGATATGATTTAATTTATGTAGATATATTTATTTATCTTTTTAAAGTTTCTTCATATAATTATAACATAATTAAATAGTACTTAATTGTATGTTACTAAATTTTTTTCTGTAAAATATTCTTATAATTGTCAATTCTAGAAACTAAACTATTATTAGAACTGTTTCTTCATTTAAAAATATACCTCACCTTAAATAAATTCTGTAAATTATTTTTTACCAGCCACCCTAATGTTGCTATGTCCAGATTGGGACTTCCTTATTTAATGATCATATAAAATATTTTGATCAATTATTATACTATAGATATTACAACAGTTATGTGATATATAATTGGCTTAGCTGAAGAGTTCCCTCATGCAATAATTACAATTTTTCAAGCATTTTTACATCTTTGAGAAAGAGATAATCTAAAAAAAAGATCAATTTTTACCATATTTCACAATATATTGTTAATTCCAAATATTTACTTCACATTGACTATTCCCATTTCAGAAAGGTCTGTAAATGATTATTATACAATTGTTAATTATTTTTCTTTTTAGTTAGTTGTATTTTATGTATTTTAATTGGGATTTACTGTTATTGAGGGGGAGGAAATCTAATGTTGAAAGACTTTTATTGTAATTGAGAATAAATAAATATCTTTGCATATAATTATGATGACATTTCAAGTAAACTTAAAACTAAATGTTTATTATGTAATGTTTTGAGAAATACTTGAATTATTTTGTCTTTAGATTAGAAAAGAGTTGATTTTTATATTATATTATATATAAAGAACAGCTTCCTTATAAGCAAAACTGATCTCGAATAGACAAAATTTCAATTTAGAAAAAATTATGTATTGCCAAATACATATTGATTTGTTCTTTTTATTGCATTTTAATTTTTAATGGTTAAAAGAATTTTGAAATCACTTTTGATATTTTGATCAACTATTTGAAAATTATTGAATTGAAAAGTTACAATGGATGATAAAACCAATGGTTGACATACATATGTCACCCGTTTACCTGGATTTGCTTAGCTTCCTGTCTTTATTTTAACAATAAGTAGCCACATTGTTTTTAGGTAAACATTTTATGGTTTTTTTGAAATATTGAAATTTATATTCCTGGGTGACCATTGTCATCCAAGCAACTAGTCACAAATTATTTTGTAAATGTAGATATCTACATTTTTATGATATATATACATTTTCACTTCTTACATATTAAATTTTACTGTATTTATCAAAATATGGTAACAAGAATACAGTGAAACCTCTATATTCGTAATATTCAATATTTGTCGCATTTTGATGACTTTTTTATTTTTCCATATTCGTCAGTATTTTCTGTATTCATTGTCATCCCCAACACCAGAAGTGGCACTACAGTCGCACGCCCACGCCGATCATGTAGCCGTGTTAGCTATCTGTAGTTAATCAGTCTGCTCTGTACAGTCGTCGGTGTGTGTTGTTGAGTTATTGAAAAATAATCAAAGCAAGAAACAAAGTTCCAATTGCTCCAAAGTGGCACCTAAATGTTGCTATAGTCAACCAAAATACAAATACATTCAATGATAATGTAATTGCCTACTTCAGAAAAGTTTTAAAAAGCAGACAAAAAACAAAACACAACACTGGACAAGTTCTTTATTAAATTGAGTGCTACTAAATCATTAGCAAAACAGACCCCACGATCATAATTGGAATTGCCTAATGTTTTAATTGATATGTCTTCTAAACAATAATACAGGCATACCTCGACTTATGTCGTTTCGAGTTACGTCGTTCCCGATTATACGTCGTTTGTCAATAAAGTATATGGAAAAATAAAAATCAAGTTTAAGTCATTTTATTCGACTTTACGTCTGTCCGCTACAAATATTGAAGTCGTAATATCACTAGAAAAACGTTTAAAGCACATAAAATCATATTAAAATATATACAAGTATGTACTGTTTTTACAGTACATGCATTCGTAAATTTAGATTACTTTTTTTCTGTACTATATTAAAAACTAAAATGTATTTGTTTGTAAGCTTAAAATAGAATTTTATTAACCATATATTATTAAAAATGCATTAATAAATAAAATACAGAACCGGGAATGGTAATTTACAGTTTAGCCTAGTGATAAGTAGATTCGGAGACAAGCAAATTCGACTTACGTCGTTCTCCTGGAACCAATTACTGACGTAAGGCGAGGTATACCTGTACTGTTCTTCCCCTTCTACCACTATATCTTTATTGTATTAAATAAAAACAGTAAAGTTTTACAAACAACATAATTTTTATTCTTGTACCTTTTTTTCAGGATGGGAATGGATTAATTGAATATCAGTTATTTGTTATGAGAAAAATTGTTTTTATATTCGTCATATTCCATATTAGTTAGGTACTTGGGGAACAGATTAATGACGAATATAGAGGTTCCACTGTATTTCTTTTTTAATTTCTAATCTTTACATTTTTTACTATTCTAAAATTTTCTGGATATGATTTAATTTATGTAGATATATTTATTTATCTTTTTAAAGTTTCTTCATATAATTATAACATAATTAAATAGTACTTAATTGTATGTTACTAAATTTTTTTCTGTAAAATATTCTTATAATTGTCAATTCTAGAAACTAAACTATTATTAGAACTGTTTCTTCATTTAAAAATATACCTCACCTTAAATAAATTCTGTAAATTATTTTTTACCAGCCACCCTAATGTTGCTATGTCCAGATTGGGACTTCCTTATTTAATGATCATATAAAATATTTTGATCAATTATTATACTATAGATATTACAACAGTTATGTGATATATAATTGGCTTAGCTGAAGAGTTCCCTCATGCAATAATTACAATTTTTCAAGCATTTTTACATCTTTGAGAAAGAGATAATCTAAAAAAAAGATCAATTTTTACCATATTTCACAATATATTGTTAATTCCAAATATTTACTTCACATTGACTATTCCCATTTCAGAAAGGTCTGTAAATGATTATTATACAATTGTTAATTATTTTTCTTTTTAGTTAGTTGTATTTTATGTATTTTAATTGGGATTTACTGTTATTGAGGGGGAGGAAATCTAATGTTGAAAGACTTTTATTGTAATTGAGAATAAATAAATATCTTTGCATATAATTATGATGACATTTCAAGTAAACTTAAAACTAAATGTTTATTATGTAATGTTTTGAGAAATACTTGAATTATTTTGTCTTTAGATTAGAAAAGAGTTGATTTTTATATTATATTATATATAAGGAACAGCTTCCTTATAAGCAAAACTGATCTTGAATAGACAAAATTTCAATTTAGAAAAAATTATGTATTGCCAAATACATATTGATTTGTTCTTTTTATTGCATTTTAATTTTTAATGGTTAAAAGAATTTTGAAATCACTTTTGATATTTTGATCAACTATTTGAAAATTATTGAATTGAAAAGTTACAATGGATGATAAAACCAATGGTTGACATACATATGTCACCCGTTTACCTGGATTTGCTTAGCTTCCTGTCTTTATTTTAACAATAAGTAGCCACATTGTTTTTAGGTAAACATTTTATGGTTTTTTTGAAATATTGAAATTTATATTCCTGGGTGACCATTGTCATCCAAGCAACTAGTCACAAATTATTTTGTAAACGTAGATATCTACATTTTTATGATATATATACATATATAGATTTGTGATTTACAAATTATAATTATATTATAATATATATTTTAATATAATATTATAATTTGTAAATCACAAATCTATATATTTCAGTCACTAATATTTCTATATCACTTAACCCTTTGACAAGTTGCACTATGATTTCTGATGTATTTCATGGTGAAGGTGTCAGTTATTTTTATCATTGAATAAATTTACACATGTTTCTTTTTTTAATACATTATTATATATAATAATGTTCTGTATAATGTTATGTAATTTAGTTTTGAAAGGCACCATCATACACAGGCTATATCAATACACACAAATGTAGAAAAAGTTTTATCTAAATACTTTGTATAAAAAACTTACAAATACAATAGAAATATTTGAAAAAAGTTTAAAAATTATTTAAACTAATAAAATAAACATTTTGAAAACAATTATATTAAAAAAATAAACTGCATGTTATTTGCTTCCTAAATTTCAAAATGTACGGATCTGCTTATTATATTGCATGACCTAAAATGATATGTATTTATTTTGATGCTAAGTTGATGCAGAAATAACTGAAAATAAATTTGTCCAGACAATGTATTTGGCATCCATTCTACAGATAAGAGATAACAAAGTTCAGTAACAACAATTTTCTGAATAATAAAACACTAGTATAATATACTAGTGTTATTGTTAAAAACTAGTATAATAAAATATGTTGAAAATTAAGAGTTAAGAAAGTTAAATTAAGGAAAGCATAATTAAAATTTAAAATAATGCATTTCTCTTATTTTATCACTCTTTGTTTATATAGATGACTATTTAAGCATACTAAGGAATATAAAAGTATGTTCTCTGCCAAAATTTTTGTAAATTGAATAATCTTACAATGTTGATTTTATGTTTTAAATTTAATTAAGTTATTTGCTGAAAGCTAAACTCTACTTTGAAAAGATAAAATTATATACAATTAAATAAATAAATGAATAAATGTATTCAATTCAAGCATAATCATCAATACATTAAAATAAGTTATTTATGAATAGGACTATTTTCTATGATGCTGTTAAGCAAGCAATAGCTCATTATATCTAGTATTAAATATTTTAACAACAACTCTTTTTGCCTCTATGTCCTTACTCCTATCAATTTCTGTTTGTATCCTTGACTACTTTGGACTTTGTTTATTAATAGGACTTATTACACTGGTGTAGTTTCTGTTTAGCAAATAGAGATCTTAGTCAAAAAACTTTTTGACTAAGATCTCTATTTGCTAAACAGAAACTACACCAGTGTAATAAGTCCTATTAATAAACAAAGTCCAAATTAGTCAAGGATACAAACAGAAATTTTAACAATACTTTCATATGAAAACATTTTAAATATTCATAAATATGATAAAACTAATGTTTATAAACGAGTAAGTGCACAGAATATAATAAGCTATTATAAATTTGTACTAGAAGTCTATATTTTTTATTTGAACTAGTGTTCTTTATGTAGTAAATAAATGATTGTAATTTAATAATTATATAAAGAATATAAAATTGAAATATATTTTAATTATTTATTTACAAGATCAATATTTTTTTAGATAAAGAAAACTATACTGAGAAGAGTGCGGTATTGAAACAAAGCCCAATATTAAAATCACAACATTTTGTTTCTTCTTTGTTATCCCCAAAAGCACACAATTCTAGAATAGATTCTTTTGATACGTCGCCAAAATTTACTCATCCATATATAAAAACATCCTCACCAAAGACATCTTATTCATTTGCACCTGCTTATGATTCTTCTCCAAAACTAGATCATTCCATATTAAAAAAATCTCACATAGAAAATCCAAATAAATCTCAGAGTCCTCTTGTTCAACACATGCCTGTTAAAGGGTAAGTTTTTGTCAATTTAATAAAGTAACCATATATAGATTGCCCTTAAAATAGCATACTTCACAAGAAAGGATATAACGTAATTATTTTCTTTAAATATTTTTGGAGGTTTTATTGTCATTTTGACTCAAAAGATAGTTTTCTGTAATGAAGGAAAAATGAATATGGGAGTTATTGAAAAAATTCTGGATTATGACAAAGTATATTTCTGAAAATATATCTTTAATATAAAGGAATCATAAAAAAAATAAATTTTTCATATTTAAATTTTTAGTTTTATACTATAAAGTTTACAATAGTTTATAATATAGAATTTTTAAACTTAAGACCATTGTATTACTTTTCTTGTGAGAATGCAATATATTATGAGATAGAAAATCAAGTGGCTTAGCTTTCTCTAATTCTTTAGACATACATTGACATAAAATTTGCCTACAAGTTTTTTAAGCTTAATTAAATTTAAAATATTTTTAAATTAAAAGATGTAAATATGTAGACTTTTTTAAACAAATATAGAAAATAGTATTAAATATTTAATAAATACAGTCGACCCCCTATAACGTGATAGATACGTTCCACTTTATAAAAATTTCGCGTTGTAGGAATCCTCAAATATATGAGCCAATCACAGCCCAGCACGTGTGCAGTTTACAGACTACGGCTGTTTGAAAGGTTTTCTTCCATAAAATTAATCGATTCTAGACTAATTTCAATCAACATTTCCAAAACACGTATAATTTTTTGGGAATAATCTGTATAAACTATACTATAAACAAAAAATTGTAGTATTACTTACCGAGTGTGCACCGTTCGACCATGCCGTTGCTTAAGCTTGTTTTCGTCGCGGAGAAGCGCACCAAATGGCGGCCACGTTTTCTGGTAAGTTATTTTTCTGCGAAAAATTTGTTGAACTTTGGAGACATCAATAATATAAATAATTTTTATGGCCGTTGAATAAGAAATGTTTCTTTCACAAGAAATGTATAAAATTAGTGCTGTATTAGACTTACGGTACCTAATTTACATACTATACAGACGATAGTAAACTCAACTTACTCGCCTAAACTCTGCATAGCGTGTAAGTAGTTCGGCTGCTCATTCACTATTGTTCCAGATTCGACCAATCCTGTCGCGACATGAGTTGGCGATGACGTTTTACCGCATTTTACAAGTCTCTTTTAGCGTCTTTATACGAATACGGTCGCAATTTTTTTGCCGCAATATATGAAT
Source organism: Centruroides sculpturatus (assembly GCF_000671375.1). NCBI lineage: Eukaryota > Metazoa > Arthropoda > Arachnida > Scorpiones > Buthidae > Centruroides > Centruroides sculpturatus. The sequence goes on from NW_019384349.1 coordinate 1,009,181, forward strand.
CCGCATTATATGAACCCGCGTTATAGGGGTCTACTGTACATAAAAATATAAATATGACTTTTATAAGGGTAAAACCTTGCTTTTGTCATAAATGTAAATAATGCTGGCCATGTACTTCTATTATATTTTTACTTGGTATTAAATATGTTTTCTAAACACACACAAAAAAAAAATTAAATATATAATATACATTTACCAAATAATTATTTACAAATGAGTTTAATGTTTAAAGATGCTTAAGTATATTAGTTATGTAATGAAAAAATGATTTTAATTTTGTTTTAAAAGAAATATTTATTTTTACTGTGAAAAATTGAAACAAACAAATAAGTTGATCTCATATTCTGTTTTCAGTCAAATGCAGAAAGAAGACAGCAGTAATAGTGAAAGCATTGAGGAAGAATATTCTTCAATATTAAAAACTCTAAAAGAAGTGCAACCTGCCCCACGCAAATCGTTAACTGAACCTAAACGAGTGTCTTTCGAAGATGAAAAGACATCCAGTGAAGATTCAGAATTAAGTGATTCATATGTAGAAAGCTCAGAAAGGTACATTCTTTTCTATTAATTCATAAGAGAGTAAATTATTATAATTTTCAACAGATAAAAAAAATAACTTATTCAAAAATTTCTAGTTCCGAAGCAGAGGATGATGATGATGATGATGATGATACGGGCATAAATCAATATCAGCCAATTCGTGTAAAACCTCCTTCGGGTGAACGGGTGACAAAATTAACACAGTCAATTGAAAATCAATTGATGGGAAGGAATTCCAAACCTCCACCTGGTGCTATTGATGTTACACCAAAAGGAATTTTTGCAAGTCAGATAGCTTCTGATGTATGTATTCTTATATAACTGATGTAGATGTAAGTGTTGATACTCTTATAACAGATAATTTCATTTTCCAGCAAGAAAAATTTGATGATGATATTTCTCTATCATCACCAGAAAAAGAATTTAAAACTTTTGAAACACAAATGTAAGTGAAAATTGTGAAAAACTTAAGGTAACACAATTAAAATGATTCAATAGCTTACAGTCAAATCAATTAAAATATATATTTGAGGTGTTTGTATCAATCCCAGTGAATATCTAATATAATAAAGTAGATTAGCTTCACTCACCGATAGAATATGTATCAAATATTTTTTATATATAGACCAAATAACTGCAAACACTATTTTAGACCAGTGTTTCTCAACCTTTTTTGATCTATCTCCCCTTTTGAGCTTAATATTTTTCTGTGGCCCCTCCATAATAATAGTTCATTTTGAAAGATTTTGCATTTCAGGCAACACAGTCAATATTAAATCACATAACTTTCAATCTTCAAATTCAAAATGTGTGAACCTGAGGTATTACTTTATATAATTGCAATTTTTTAAATATATTTAAGTTTAGCTCCACACTCAATTTTAAACCAATTTCACAGGAAAACAAATCATCATACTAAATTGAAGTTTCACTGTATAGGCTCTCTATACATCTATATGCAATAAGCCTACATTTTAGTAGTAAACATCATTCCAAAAAATGAAAATGACATATTTTGCATGTATATGTAAGATTCAATGTATGTGCCTTCATTTGCAAGAAACAAATGTATGTATATTGTCTGATAAATAAGGACATTTTGAATCTAAAATGTTTTTATTTATCTCTAAATAAAATACAAAAGTAAATTTGATATTTTAATAATTTACTTATTGAAGTTTCGTATTGTTTTCATATAATTTTAATATTTTATTCTGACTGTTTTCCCGTAGAGTTTTCTCTGGCTTCCCAAAAATTGAATTTTGGCTTGTGGTTCCCTTGAAATGTTCTGTGGTCCCTTAGAAACACTGTTTTAGACTGCCAATAGTAGCTTTTTATGTTATAAATTACAAAAATATGTGATGAGTGTCACAAAACACTGGAGTATACTATATAATTTATGAAAAATTTAAGATAAATTTGATGTTAATCTCATTCTTCAATATCAGTTTGCATAAAACATAAAAAGTAAGCTGGTTAATTCATTTTAATTGTGTCACTCACCTAAATCATTGTTATATATGAATATAACTTAAATATATAATTTAATTAGACAAACTTACAAAACTGATATTACATCAAAAGTATTGAATTCAAATGCATGGAGTACTTCAAAAAAAGGTAAGCAATTTATTCATTAAATGACATTTATAATTTGTTGTTTCATTATGTTTCCATTTCTATTCTGAGAAATACTCTTTTCATATAGATGAATCTGAGATTCAAGGATCGACATCGACAAAAAAAGGAACATCATCTTGGGACAGTGAAGACGATCTTAGTATAGAAGAAATCCAATAATTTTTGTTTTTAATCTTGTTATACTATCGTTATATTATTAAGTTTCTAGTAATTAATTAGTTGATTTGTTATATCGCTATTTATACATAAAACCATGTCACAGGGCTTGTCTTCCACAGACTGCATTTTTGTATGAAATATATGATATTGATCTACTGTTTAAAATGTAGAATATTCTAACATTATTTATTGTCCTTTAAATGACTTTTATTATTTATGAATTTTGTACAAATGGAGACAGCATTGAAACTATTCTGCCATATTTTAATCAAAATAGAAGTGCCATTACATATTTTAAAATGGGTACTTTTTGATCTGTTTTTAAATTGTGCCTGATAAAATTGTTGTTAATCACCGTCCCATTGTCACTTTTACAATTTTACATACAAATTGTACTTAATGCACATTTTTAAAATTATGCAGCTATTTTTTGAAGTTGAAATGTTATAATTTGTTGTTTATATTTATTATCAATTGTATTATTCAAATAAAATTTTTACTGTTAGTACTTTTATACATTTTATATCATTAGTTAGTCATTAGTGAGAGATAAACTTAATGCATTTTTTTATTAAAATGCAAGACAATCATGTTTTATACAGTATTTCATGTAAAAGACCAAAAACCATTTTTTTATGAGTAGTAATTGATTTTTCTCCACATTCACCAGTCAAAAAAGAAAAAAAATCATGTACAAAATTTTATATTTTTCTTGGCAATAAAGTTTTGTATTTTTAATTTTAAATAAACTTGTGTTGAATTATTGAATTTATTTTAAATGCTATAATTTAATTCCTATATTATCTACATGTAAATAATTAATCCTTTTGATTTTTTTTATTCAGTGTAATTACACTGAATTCCACTAATTAATCAATCAACCCAGCTGTTCCCACTGTGGGCCTGGCTAATAGGTATGGAAAAAAGGCCTGAGTTCTAACAGGACAGAGAGAGTTAAAAAGACCCAACTTCTTGTCAAAACCTGCAAGGTGATGCTTTTAAGTACAATACTGAAAGATATTTGCATCAACTTCTTGGCAACTGTAGTGTAAACACACATTAGATTCAGGAAAGTACTGCTGAAAGCCACCAACCATTTTGTTAGTCTTGTTTGTCTTCTCAGCATTGGGTCACAGAGAAACAAACAAGACTAACAAAATGAGTCATTTTTCTAGATCACATTATTTTTAATCCTACGGTAATCTCCTGATATGCAGCAATGTGCAGCCTATGGTTATATCCATGTTTGCCTCAATTTTTCTTGAGATCTTTAGCACACAAGCTCAAATTCCAAGCTGTAGAATATTAAGTATATAAAATTATCATCAGCAACTTTTCAGAGGGGCTGAAATACCAGAAATTCTACATTATTGGGTATCAGATTAACAAAATTCTATTTTAGTTATATTTTCATATATTTAATAAATACTAACAATAATTTTGATGAATGAGGAATGAAAACAAGGAATATTACAATTTAAAAATTAAAAAACCCATTTATTTATTCAAATTGTTGGAAAAATAATATTGATTCTAAGATACAGCCATACAAAATTAAAACTTAACCTTGAACTGTTTTTTGTGTTTTTGATCTTTATATCTGTCAAATTACAGAACAGATTGCACTAGACATTGTATAGTGGTATGCTTTGTCAAGGAAAATCTTTTGAGATTAAATAATTATGTATAAAGAAAAAATTAGCATATTTGGTTTTTGGAAAAATTTAATTGAAAATAACATTATTTATAAAAAAATCTCTTTCTACATTTTTAAGCAGTCCACTTTAAGCATCGAGTATCTTGATGGGTTCCCAAACATTTTACACTACAGTATCTTGCACCACAAGAAACACACTTATAGTTGGAAGGAAAGCCACAGACAGAACAAAAATGCCTATTTGGAAATTTTGAAGGCGGAACACAAGCACTGAGATAATTTGGAGTTTCATTAGAGTTAAACTGTTCTTCTTCCAATAAGGCATTAAAGTTTTTTCTGAATCGTTGTTTGAATGGTTCTCCTTTTAGTTTCTTCCTCCGTTTGGATTCTAAAGTCTCTTCAAACTTTGGTGCCTTCTTGTGCATGACCAGATTTGCATGTGGATCATCATGATAATTATCCTGTTCCAATGCATCTAGGGCCTTCTGGTGTCTCCTTCGACGAGCTGCTTCATCCAGAACTCTTCGCTGTTCTTTGAGACGCCCACTCTCTCTCTTATCATTCATTTTTCTCTCTATTAGAATAAGAGTTGTAAACTTAATTCACAATGTATCTAAAATACTATTTATACAGAATTTATTACTATTCTTATCTCAGTTAAATATATAATTGAGTGTTAAGAACATAATTAAGTATCAGATTGACCAATAAACTGTTTGAATATGTTACTGACAGGGAATATGGGAACTACCAATGCCATTTTTTAATGGAATATATGTTGTATTGAGATAATTTCCTTAATAAAAGTACTGAAAGTTTTTCCTGCAAAATTCTTTTTTTTTTTATCTTATTTAAATGTCAAAATCAATGTAAATACTAATAAGAAGCTTCAGTGGCCGAGTTGTCTAGTTCATTGATCCTGCTTTTTGCATGTGGAAGGTTGCAGTTTCAAAATTCATTGAGAATTTTTTCTTTTTTATCCTCCATGAAAAAAATTCTTAATGTCTTGGAACCACAACCTTCCATACATAAAACAAACTCAATGAAATAGACAACTGCTGCTCATTTAAATAAAGTAAAATGTTTTTTGGTTTTTTTTTTTATTAATTGCAAAGAATTTTTCACAAAAATAAGACTTTCAGTATGTTTATTGGGGATGTCATCTCTATAAATGGCATTTCCAACCTTTCCTTGTGAAATCAATGCTGCAAGAGACATTCAAGTCAAACAGGGACTTTTGCTTTTACATGCAAAATAAATAATACAAGTGTGTCAAATTCACTGAAGGCAAAAAGTAGTAGATGATGTATATATCTTGTTAGCCTCTGGTGTAAGATATTCAAAATTGCAACCATTGTAACCAATACACGAATGGAATGCTTTGTAATGAAGTTTCTTGTTAAAGAAGGAATTAAATCAGCAGAGATCTATAGACAACTTCAAGCACAGTACAGTGATGAGACACTCAGCCACAGTAAAATATTTGAATGGTCCAAACAATCTAGAGATGGCCGTAACTCCATATGTGATGATCCTTCCGGTTAAGATGGTTTTATGAGAATATCAGTTGTCCCTTTGAGCATTCAATGTATAGAGCATCCGATTCTTGATGACTGATGGATAGCAATCCACAAAGTTGTAGCGCAGACAAATCCTTATTCGGGTACTGTACACAATCATTCTGGAAGGCATGCTGGGTCCCAAGACAACTTTCCTCCTTCAACGCTTGAATTGAGCCCAATCTCCTGCCCAAATTCACACCAACACCATTTGTATCATTCTTAATGAGGGCATTTAAGAATGCTAAAAATAGTGTTGGAGCATGCCATACTCTCAGTAAGATCTGATTCAAAACACACAGCAATTTGTAGCGAATATGACCTTTAGCTTCAGTCTAACCTAAAGTTCCATCTTTAGAGAATTTTTTGCTCTAAAACCCAATGTTTACGTTGACTCCACCATTCAAATTTGATAACAAATAGATAAAACCATATAACGAAAGACAACAGTTTTAAAGACTTACTTTGATGTTGATCTCGTCTTCAAAAATTAATTTTTTGGATAATTTCAATACAATCCGAAAACTAACGAAGCATCTAAATGACCACAAAGATCACATCTTCGTTAAACCGCTTATTATTGTATCGTTCGCCCTCTAGTGACAAAAGTTTGCGCAACAATTTTTTTTTTTGTCTATTTCATTGTCTTTTCTGTGTTTTCCGATTGTTTCCTATTAGTTTCCAGGACAAACGTTTCTAATTCATGATTAATATTATCTCACCAATGATTATTCATCAACATTAATGCCATAAAAATAAATTTAAAAAATCCAGCAACGAATCGCTTAATTTTGAGGGTAGGGATGAATTCTATAAAAAGTTGTAAATGCTAATAAAGAGTAAAATCGTCATTAAGTCCGACCCTACTGGAGTTATTATACACAAACATCTTTATCTCCTCACCCCGTCGACCTTTAACCACCAAGATTTAATAGCATCGATTCCCGTAATACACCTGCAAAATTTCAGAAATTTTTGACAAAAAGCATATGAGTTAATAAGCTTCAAAGAGGGTGAACAAAATCGTTCTCCCACACACTAAAACCACCTCCCATTTTTTTTGCATTTCTCGACGTTTTAAGATTCCCCGAGTCCAAAATACTTTTCCTCGGTTATACATAACAGAGACGTTAAAGTAAAAACGAAATGAAAAATGATATATGCCATACTCTCAGTAAAGTTTGATAAAAAAAAAAAAAAACACAATAATGCTGTAGCGCATATAAAATTCCAAAAAGTTTTTAACAGTTATAGGCAGGAACCAATAGGCATAAGTCAAGTTTGGAAAGTCTGAATTAGGTGCAAATAGGCTAAGATTAATTCAGTCAGTTGTCCACTAGAGGGTGACGGGTAGTCGTTGTGGATTGCTATGATTTCCGTATGAGAAAAATATATCGGTAAAGGTGTTTTTTCGGATTATTCTGATTTTTTAAAAATTAAACTATAATTTATTTATATTGTAATGAATACAATTAGCGACTAATAATTATTTTATGTTATTAATGACTTAATATTAGCATTATACTGTGCACGTTTTTCTATTGTGGATAGTATAAGGTTATGCAACAAGCTGTAAAAGGTATTCAATTTATCTTTGCATATGATGATCAATGTTCTGAGACCATGAATGTATTAGTATACGGCAAGATTCTAGGACAAATGTAGCAAAATTTCGTCCCCCCCCAAATTGTAGAGCCCCCCTGTGCGAGCAGGAAAGTCAAAAGGACCATGCCCGTACGGGCGACCCTAAGCGAGATATAGCCCTCCAAAGATGCGCCTACGTCACATCCGGTCACGTGACTCCGAGCCCAAAAGGGACGGCGTCACGTGGCCGAAATTTTTTTTTTCGGTTTTCNGACTTTTTTGTTCCTATCGATATGCTCTACTGCTCTGTCAAAGTCCCAATTTGCTACATTTGTCCTAGAATTGTGCCTTAGTATACAATATACACGATGACATAAATCATATACAGTGACTCAAAAAGTCTGCATACAGCAGTTATTAAAGTCATCAAATGTCCTGCAATATGAAAAAAACAGCAAGTTTCAGAACCCTATACAATATACAATACAATATATATATGTTCTGCACATTTTTACATGTATCATTATTTGGTGGGAAAAGCCCAGTTATGTGTTATAGATTAGAGCTGTAAGTCTAAACCCAGCTCTGTATAATTGTCATTTACTTTTTGAAGAAGTTTTTAAATTAAGTTTTAAATTGTATTTTTCAAATTNTACAATAAAATGGCAGAGTTATGTTTTAATCATTGTGTTTATAATATGAATCAGAGAGATCTAACAACAGAAGAGGTAATTGTCTTCTCTCAATCTTATACAGTTGTAAGAATATTTAATTATAAAATCCAAAATGTGATATTAATTTTCTGTGTGTTAATACATTAAACTAATTTTCCAGAATTTTAGATTTTCTGGTCATATTAGAGATGTTAGTTTGTCTAATCATTCAATATATATTTTAAAGCTATAGCATTAGTAAAGTATAATATCACACATATTTGTGGCTATAAGTTTGTTTGGATAATCACTAGTGAAAAGTGATAATTTTAAGTAAAATGAATCTGTAATCTAACGAACAAGGAACATCACCTTATCAAGTTTGTCACCAGATCAGCATGAATTTTTTAGCGCAGATCAGATACACTTTGCTTTATCATTTGATCAAAACTATTAAAATATTTTAAATCATCAAAAATTGTTGAATTTGTACCGATGTCTGAGTTGATCACATACCTATTGAAACGAATAGTTTATTAAATTAAATTAGTGTTTAGTTGTGTGAAATTGTCGATTAAAATTATTAATAAAAGGAATTATGTGTATATATATATATATATATATATATTTGATGGTGAAATTAGTTTATTGTATTAATGTATCGTTTTTCTTCTTCAAATTGTAAAATGTAATGAAACACAAGTGAAATGATTGATGGTAAAAATTTTAAAATTAATTCTTAAATATATATATTTTTTCCAGTAAAGAATGAAGTAGGATTTAATTTTAACATATTGTGGGTTATATCGACATATTAGTTGACGGGAGATCGCTCTTTTCACAACTCCCAGAAGTAACATACAATCAAAGAGAAGACACAAGAAAACTGCTTTCCTAATAATGCAGATATAAAAACAATTAAGACTAAAAATTATAATTATGGAATCCCATGTGCTATTTGGAAATAAAGCATTCAAATCTTATATTTTCTTTAGGATTGCTTTTAATGTTTTAAAATGAATATTTTCCTTTGTGTGGTTCCAGGATATTCCAGTAAGTGACTGATTCTACTGGCCAATTGGAGTATAACATACCAAAGTGTATATTTTGGAAACACACGACTTTTATATTTTAATTTGCATTACATGGATTAAATAGAATTTCTTATAAAAGGATTTTTATTAGTTTTATTCAGACAATGTTTATAAAAAGAAATTAACAAGGCTTATATGTAACACATACACAGGTAAAACTTCTCTAACTCAAACATCTGTAACTAAAATATTTCTTTAACTCAAAGAAAACAAAGCACTTTGCAAGTCTCAATGGAATAGCAGAGATTTAATGTCTATAATTTAAATTTTCTTTAAGTTGAAGTTTTTCGTGGTTCCCTGACACAGATTTATGTTAANGCTCTTTTCACAACTCCCAGAAGTAACATACAATCAAAGAGAAGACACAAGAAAACTGCTTTCCTAATAATGCAGATATAAAAACAATTAAGACTAAAAATTATAATTATGGAATCCCATGTGCTATTTGGAAATAAAGCATTCAAATCTTATATTTTCTTTAGGATTGCTTTGAATGTTTTAAAATGAATATTTTCCTTTGTGTGGTTCCAGGATATTCCAGTAAGTGACTGATTCTACTGGCCAATTGGAGTATAACATACCAAAGTGTATATTTTGGAAACACACGACTTTTATATTTTAATTTGCATTACATGGATTAAATAGAATTTCTTATAAAAGGATTTTTATTAGTTTTATTCAGACAATGTTTATAAAAAGAAATTAACAAGGCTTATATGTAACACATACACAGGTAAAACTTCTCTAACTCAAACATCTGTAACTAAAATATTTCTTTAACTCAAAGAAAACAAAGCACTTTGCAAGTCTCAATGGAATAGCAGAGATTTAATGTCTATAATTTAAATTTTCTTTAAGTTGAAGTTTTTCGTGGTTCCCTGACACAGATTTATGTTAATTTCAACCTTCCTGACTTGAATTTTAATATTTTTTTTCTATCCAAAGTGGTCTTAATTATCAGATTTTCATGAAATTTTCAGACAGTTGTATCTACTCTCTAACACCAATTTTTACACAATGTTTGAGTCCAAAGCAAGAGGTCCTCTCGTTTTATCTCAACAAGATGTACTGTACAGTACCTGGAACCATTCAATTCCATTAGTTACATTGAACATTTTGCTGGTTGGCATTATAAGGGCTGTTTAAAAAAAAACTATCAAAGATTCTTTATATAATGCAAGAAAGGTAAAAATACAAGTCTATTCAGAATCAGCATTTTTTACTCTATTCTCTAACTTAAAGCTCCATGGGGCAAGAAAAAACTTCAAGTTGACAAGTTTTACTGTATTTTATACATAATGTAATGTGCATCAGATGATGCATGAAATTGTAGAATTACCATAATCACATGAAGTATATATAATTTGTATTATTTCTAATGTTTTTAGTGTATTTTAGCAGCTGAACTGTATAAATTAAATAAATTATGACATGTCACATGTATAATTCAATTCCAGAGTAATTTAAATTGAGATGGGTATTTAGTGACTTAGTAGTGTCTGAGTTGTATGACAACTCCAGAAAACTTTGAAATATGAAAACAATCATCAATTTACTAGTCCAGTTTATGATCAACTACATGCAGCTGGTGCTCAGTACAATTTGTACTTTTGGCAATTCTAGCCTTTAATTAATTATGTGTACAATAGTTTATGGATCCTGACATTGAAGAAATGACAAAATATTTGCAAAATTTTGCTTTTTAAACTGATAATTTATTCACATGTCACTGATACACAAAGTGTTGAAGTATAGAATGCCTCAACCCTTACTCTTAAACTACCGTACATGGGCAGTTCTGAAGAATATTTAGTTTTTCTATATTTACCATTGGATAAATTTTCAACAATACAGTATATACATACTTATAAAAATTATGTTTATTGAAATAGTTCATTGATTATAAAGGTTTCAGGTAGATTGAAATAAAAATAAAAACTGAGAAATTAGTATATTTTGATATTATTGGAAATACTTAAAATTTTGCAAATTGAGTCTCGTCCTATTGAAATATTTGAGAATATCTGTTATATAGAATTTGTTATGCAAAACATTAGCATATAAATTAGGTCTGTGGATCAATTTGCCTGTAATAGACAAAATAGGAACTAAAGTAAGGTCAAAGAACATGCTAAATGACACATGTATTGCATTATTACTATTTGCAACTATTACATCTATTTAACTTTACTACTACAATTTTTCTAATCATTTGCATTAATTATTCATATTTACATATCAATAAATATTTTTGTTGCATGTGTGTAATGAAAATCTCCATAACAGACACTTGCAGAATTGAAAAAAATCTGTTATAGACAGGTATAGTCCAAGAGAGGTTTTAAAAATTACCTTTAATGTATTGATTTCATTTATGAATATATAATGTACTTACTGTACATAAGTTAACATGCAAAATAATATGAGATGATATAGTAAATGATGATTTATCAAGAGGGTCAGTATTATCTTTTTAATTAAAAATTCAGTTATGTACTTTGCAACTGTTGGATTTGCTGCTCATTCTCATTACAGTGTCAATTGTCGAGTAGCTCTTCTTTTGTTATGGGCTATTGGTTGACTAATCCAGTGTAAATTATTAAATTAATCACAACTCAAACTAGTATATGATGTTCATTGTAGATGAAAGAAAAATATTAGTATTATAAAACATCTTTATTTTTCACTGGTTTCTTAGGTTGATTGTTATTTGTAATCCAATGTAAAGCCAATAGTTTACACAGAGATCTGTCTTCTTGCATGAAGTATTTGACTAATAAATGCAACTGTCTTTATCAGTGATTGGCCATTTAGAAAAATTTGTCTTAAGTGATACGAGAATGTAAAAAGGGCACAAGACAACACTTACTTATAATAATTGTGTGACTGAACGAATCAATATCCACAGAATTATCTTTTGACCAATTGCATCAATGTGACATACATTAATTCACTGAAAAACATTATTTTTGCTAGTTATCATCTTAAGATGCACATGCTTTCTACAGACTGATGTGAACAGAGCTACTAAGCAAACTTTTACAGCAGCAAATTATCCAAAATAGAAATTTTACTACAGTATATCATTGACTTATATGCACAATTTTATTAAGAACTGAAATGCAGTACAGTATTGAATTTTCAAACAAATTTGGCTGCAACCACAAACTCCAAACAATGAAGTTATCTTGATGAGATTCTATCTTGTACATTAGGAGAGTGAGAGATCAACTATAGTACATTTAATATATCGGTGTCTATAATGAAGTATGTCTGCTTGAGAGGAATCAACTGTAATGAAGTTACATACTTTTTATATTTGTAGTATAAAAATTAAAATACTAGATATAATTTATATACACTGTCAGATGACATTAAAACCATTATCAGGCTAATGAATCTAGAATAGAATGTCACTATGTGAAGTAGGCCTATAACACACTCAAAATTTCACAAGATTAAAAGTTCTCACATTATAAAAAAGATTTTAAAGCCATTTGACAGTGTATACACATCCGGCATTATATCTAATTTGGTGTGGGTTTTGAAATACCATTTGTCTATTATAAAAATTGTCAATTATATTCATCAAGAGTGGTTTCACTATATGTATGTCATATAATCATGTAATATATATATATATATATAGATCTTTTATATCTATGACATTTTTTTTATCAGATCTAGTTTTTTATTCCACAAAAGAAGGTATAACAGCTTCCATTATANAGAATTCTGTGATATTTGTGTATTCAGATAAATTTTTGTCTCGGTACCAGTGATAGAATATGGCAAAAGAAGGCAGCCTAGAGAACATCTATTGGTAAGCAGCATCCATCTTCAGCATATTAGTCCAACCCTAGGCATTATGGTCTGAGGAGGGATTTCTTATGCTGATAGGGCCCTTTTATATAATGAATAATTTATGTTACAGTATTATTGACAGATTTTATATTAATTCAATTCTATAAAATTCAAATGTTTTTGTACATCTTAAACATTTTTGACAAACTTACAGCAAACCCAATTGTAATTCAATGTTCGGTTCTACATATATTAAATTAAGATGCAAAAAACACCAATAAAAAAATTACAAGTTATTTAGCAAGTATTATGTTAAAAGTAGAGTTGAAAGTATAAATTGAATTCTTTATGGCATTATAAGTTTTGAAAAAGTTTTTGTTAAATAAGTTGGACTCCGTAAAATTAAGTTATTTTGAATTATTGAAATTATAACTGCTAAAAATATTGTATACAAATATATTGGCATTTGAATTATTTTCATATTTATAGATTAAAAAATAATAATTTTTAATTAAATTGTTACATATTCATAAAATATTTGTGTTCTCATTTTTTAAGAAAATAAATAAATTGAAGAAATGGATCCAGAAGATGCATCTGTGAGAAATGTGAGTTTATATTTAAATATGTTTATCAACTCTGCAATAAAAATTCTATGATTTTTGTATTCGATAAACAGGTCAATTCCTTTTGAAAAAATTTCTTTTAACTCAATTTAGAAACAAAGCTTTCAAAATTATTTTTTTTATTAAAGATTAAAATTAATTAAAGCTTATTATTAAATTTAAAGTTTGAATTTAATATTAAAGCTCAAGTAAAAATAAACAACCCTATTAACCCAATGCAATGCAATGCAATAACACACCAACACTGCCATAAATCATAAGGCTATTGAATATTATAATTATTGATTTTAATACAAGATGGCACCTAACAAACACCTCTAGTGCCAAATTCATTTATAATTTGTAATTATTTATTCCAAATTATAGCCCGATGATTTATGGCAGTGGTTGGTGTGTTAAGCTTAAGTAATTTTAATGCCTCATAATTCCAAACAATAAAACAAATGTGTAGTATTAACATTTTCAGAACACAAAAAAGTTTTTCAGAGTTCAGATTCTAAAAGATTTAAGAATCATAAATAAATTTGTATCTTTTAAATTAAGTGTATAGTCATTTTTGAACTTTTATAATTTATTCTCTGTTTTTTGATAAGATTAATATATATATATATATATATACAGGGTGTAACAGGAAAGATGTCACAACTTTAACGAGTGATAGAATACGGCAAAAGTAACAATTGTCATAATACAATGCTTAGTGGAATGTGAATGCAGAAACACAGTATGAAGAACACGGAAAATGAAAAGTTGTTTTAACCTTGGATATTTACAAGAATTGTTCAAATGAATGACTGCCAACTGCAATATACACATCACAACTGCTACAGTGATGTATATATTGGCATACACTTTGGAAGATACCTGGCATGTCATGTACAGTACTTCTGTAGTAGCAATGATAATTCTGGCAACAAGGTCTTTAGGAGAGTCAATGGACATTTTGAAATGCACATCCACCTTCTCAGCATTCAAGTACTGTTGCATCTCTGCAGCCATACAACTTCCAAATGATGATACAAAATAGGGTTCTTCTCACCAGCAAGCACCCTCTTGTGTCAAACCGTTTGGTTTTTGACAATACACTGTATTACAACAATTGTTACTTTTGCTATGTTCTATCACCCCTAAAAGTTGTGACCATCTTTCCTGTTACACCTTGTATATTCCAGAAATGGAAATTACAACACCAAGAAAGAGCTGTATTAGTTGAACAAAAATTATACAGAATATTTATATGATTTATCTTGATACTAGTTTTAAGTGTGGTGGATGTGCACAGGATGTGCTTATAGTGCCATAAGAAATGCAAATTAGAAGTCTCCAATGGACATGTGGAGCTGTTTATAAGTATTAGTGCCATTATGAAAAACTGATGACATTAGGTACAATGTAAAGAATGCCTCAAAAAGGTGACAATGAACTGCATATCAAATTTAACCAGTTTGAACAATGCTGTATGATAGACTACAAGAAGACAGATTTTCATTTTGTCAGATTGCAGAAAGAATGGGTCAAGACATGTCCATCATGTACAACTGTTGGCAACAATCATCTGGGGAAGGCAGTAATTCTAGAAGACCGAGTTCTGGACATTCCTGGGTCATTGGAGAGGAAGAAGATTGGCACATTATGAAGGAAATCCCCGACAGATTCAAGCAGCAGTAGCATCTGGTTTAACCTCAAAAACTGTTCAGAACCATCTACTGGAGAATAGCCTCTGCTCCAGGCATCCTGTGGCACATTGCCACTCACTCCTATCCACCATCAGATGCATCTTCAGTGGTATCAAGCAAGAGTCCATTGGAGGGCAGAATAGAATTCTGTGATATTTGTGTATTCAGATAAATTTTTGTCTCGGTACCAGTGATAGAATATGGCAAAAGAAGGCAGCCTAGAGAACATCTATTGGTAAGCAGCATCCCATCTTCAGCATATTAGTCCAACCCTAGGCATTATGGTCTGAGGAGGGATTTCTTATGCTGATAGGGCCCTTAGTGGTTGTTCTGAACATGCAATTGTTTACTTCAGAATAAAGATTGAACCCATTGTTCTGCCACCATAAACAGTATTGAGGGGAATCTGTTTCAGCAGGATAATGCTCATTTTCATACTGCAGCTACAACCCAATATGCTCTTTGAGACATTGGTATGTTATGCTGGCTGGCAAAAATCACCAGATCACCAATAGAGTATGTGTGGAATATGATTAGTTGATGGATCCAGGCTCATTTGCCACAGCAACAACCCTTGCTGATTTCATCCTACAGGTGTGGATTGCCATCCCATAGGATGACAACCAACACTTCTCTGATCAAATGTATGCACAAGTGGACACCAGCATTGAATGTGGAATATGAAAGTGACTACAATGGGTATTGAGATGGATAACATTCAACTTTCATATGGTGCTGCACACACATTTTGTGAATTATACTCTCAAAACTCATATCAATGTAATAAATTATACATACTCATGAGCACTATGTTAGCCCCTTTATTCCTAGATTTTGGACACTGATCTTCTGTCTAAAGTCTAGGAATAAAGGGGCTAACATAGTGTTCACAAGTATATACCAAGCTAGACAAGAAGCATATTACAATAAATTATACAGATAAATATTTTGTGTATTTTCATTCACCTAGTGTAACTCCTCCTCCTTGGTGTTGGGATTTCCATATATGTAGTAATCTATAATATAATCTATATAATGTAACATACTGAAAAAAATTTATATTAATTTTATATGATAATGCCATTTATAATAATGAAAAATTATTTGATATATTCTAGTATTGAACTTTAGTGTAGCACATAAAAACGATTGCTTTCTAAATAATAGTGTAATTGCATCTTAAATTATTTAACTTAAACAATAGGTTTTAAAAAATAAATCTATTGTATTATTTTATCTCCTTATAATGTTGGCATTTTAAAAATTTAAAATGTTTTTTTTAGCAATAAAGTAGTAATAAAAATTCTGGAAATTTGGCATGAGTAAAATATTAAATGCAATTAAATAAATGAAATGTCTTTAAAAATACAAATAACCTAAATTTAATTCAGACCAGTTTTATGCATTTATACTATGTTACATTAGAATGTGTAGCATGTAAAATATTGTGCGTGTTCAAAAGTTAAATAGATATGCCAATTTTTGCATTTTCAACTTAGTTTTATACCTAATTTCACTTATCTAAAATAATATAATAAACCCATGCTGAATTCAAATCTACAAACAGAATCTGCATAAAACAATTCTGCTTGCAAATTACTTCAGCATGAATATATCTGTTTTGTGTAAAATCCAAGAATAGCAAAAGGATCCAGTGATCATGGAAAAACTTAATGCCTACAGGACAGTAAGAGCAAAAGAAAAAAAAAATCAAAAAATCATAGTGATTATACATATGTATACTCAATTGGCTATTTAACCCTTTTAAAGCCATGACGTAAAGATGAGTTTTAATGTTATTTATAATTTAGGATATCCTAAATTTCGAGTATCGATATCCTGATTATGATATCAATTATCGGAAATGAGAATTAAAAATAATAGCATTGAGGAAAATCTTGATAGCAAAATATCAAAATTTTATAATACATCAGTGGAAACATGTTCTTGTTCATTTTGGAATTATTTTAGTGCACCATGTTGTCATATTCTTATGATAAGAAAATATAATAATTTGGACAATTTTCGAAAATTGCTTTCATGCAAGATATATTATTTCAATTTAAAATGCACTAAGTATGGATATAGATGATGTAAATGTAGACATCGAGGATCATATTGAAGATGAAACTTTTACTGATGATTTTGATTGTCCCAACAAAATATTAATCGGATAGGGAAAAATTTAATACAGTACTGGCGATGACAAAATATCTGCAATATTTTTAGTTTAATTATGGAACGCAAACCTTCAATAAATATGTAGAGGAATTAAAAGTAATAGAAAGCAATGCAAGAAATGGAATTTCTCTTTATGAATATGAGAATAGTGGGCTTAGTACAATTGAACCCGAAGAACAAATTTGGTCTAATAAGGAGCCCTGGTCAAAATCAATCAAATAAAAACTTAAAATTCAAAACTAAAATTAAATCCAAAGGACATCTGAAGAGAAAGACTAAACAGACCACTTTTTGCAAAAGAAAAAAAATTAAAATACAGAATAAAAAATAATATATTTATTTTACTTTATTGGTAATCTACCAATCTACTTTAAATTTCATTACCTATATTTCACTGATTTAATGATACTTCATAGTTTATTGATTACTTTATTGAACAACATTGTAACTAAACTTTAATAAATAAAACTATAATTATTTATAATTGTGTAGTTATTATCAAAATATTAATTGTAATAATAGTGCATACAGTCGGTATCCGGCTGGAATATAGGAACATACAGTCAGTATGTATAAAGAGCCAATTACATATACATATCATGTGCATAAATAGCCTATTGCATATACATACTGTATGTATAAATAGCCACGTCCAAAAAAAATAATTTATTATAATATAATAAATAATTATATTATAATATAATTATAATTTATCATAATGCACTTAATCTGTAAATTCCATTAAAGGAAATTTTTGTGTTTTTATATTTGTTACTTAACTTTTGAGCACCAGTATGTAATTAAATTTCTCTTTGGTAAATATTTTAAGAGAGATAACAATTTACATTATAATAGTTTTTTTTGCAAATTTTTTCCAGTTCAAAGACTTTTTACTTATCTACAATAAAATGGCAGAGTTATGTTTTAATCATTGTGTTTATAATATGAATCAGAGAGATCTAACAACAGAAGAGGTAATTGTCTTCTCTCAATCTTATACAGTTGTAAGAATATTTAATTATAAAATCCAAAATGTGATATTAATTTTCTGTGTGTTAATACATTAAACTAATTTTCCAGAATTTTAGATTTTCTGGTCATATTAGAGATGTTAGTTTGTCTAATCATTCAATATATATTTTAAAGCTATAGCATTAGTAAAGTATAATATCACACATATTTGTGGCTATAAGTTTGTTTGGATAATCACTAGTGAAAAGTGATAATTTTAAGTAAAATGAATCTGTAATCTAACGAACAAGGAACATCACCTTATCAAGTTTGTCACCAGATCAGCATGAATTTTTTAGCGCAGATCAGATACACTTTGCTTTATCATTTGATCAAAACTATTAAAATATTTTAAATCATCAAAAATTGTTGAATTTGTACCGATGTCTGAGTTGATCACATACCTATTGAAACGAATAGTTTATTAAATTAAATTAGTGTTTAGTTGTGTGAAATTGTCGATTAAAATTATTAATAAAAGGAATTATGTGTATATATATATATATATATATTTGATGGTGAAATTAGTTTATTGTATTAATGTATCGTTTTTCTTCTTCAAATTGTAAAATGTAATGAAACACAAGTGAAATGATTGATGGTAAACATTTTAAAATTAATTCTTAAATATATATATTTTTTCCAGTAAAGAATGAAGTAGGATTTAATTTTAACATATTGTGGGTTATATCGACATATTAGTTGACGGGGGATCGCTCTTTTCACAACTCCCAGAAGTAACATACAATCAAAGAGAAGACACAAGAAAACTGCTTTCCTAATAATGCAGATATAAAAACAATTAAGACTAAAAATTATAATTATGGAATCCCATGTGCTATTCAAAATAAATGATTTGAGTATTTGCAAGATTAATATTTATTGTAGGACAAAAATATCTCATTTATTTTGTTTTATACATTTTCAATTGTATTGTAATTATATTTAATAATACTAAAGTAAATAATCTTTTATTATACAAATATGGACATTCTTAACATGTAGATATATAATTAAATTGCAAAGATTTGATGGTTTCATGACAGAGTTTAAAACTTTATTAATTTCAAAAAGTTAAATTGTAAATTCTTGTTAAAAACTAAAGTGGAATATGTAATATGACAATAAAATAGTTCAGTGTTTTATAGCTGTTTCAATGACAAAAATATACAGCTTTTTGTAATTCATAAGTTTCTAAAATATCTCACAAATAATTTTTCCTATTTGCAGAAATAATAATTTTATATATTTTTTATTTAGGTTGATTGTGTTAATAAATGTGCCAGTAAATCAATTCATATAAACCACAAGCTGATGTCTATTTATATGGAAGTTCAACCAGAAATTGTCAATAAACGTATTGAAGAAGCTAATTTACAAGCACAAGCACAATTAGCAAATGAACAACAAACATTTCAAACTTAATGTAAATTATTGTAAATACATTTGAAACGTTTTATATGTAGATATAAAATAAATACATTTTTTGTTGTCTTTAAAACTTTTTCATCAATCATGTCATTAATAATGTATCGTTTTTCTTCTTCAAATTGTAAAATGTAATGAAACACAAGTGAAATGATTGATGGTAAAAATTTTAAAATTAATTCTTAAATATATATATTTTTTCCAGTAAAGAATGAAGTAGGATTTAATTTTAACATATTGTGGGTTATATCGACATATTAGTTGACGGGAGATTGCTCTTTTCACAACTCCCAGAAGTAACATACAATCAAAGAGAAGACACAAGAAAACTGCTTTCCTAATAATGCAGATATAAAAACAATTAAGACTAAAAATTATAATTATGGAATCCCATGTGCTATTTGGAAATAAAGCATTCAAATCTTATATTTTCTTTAGGATTGCTTTGAATGTTTTAAAATGAATATTTTCCTTTGTGTGGTTCCAGGATATTCCAGTAAGTGACTGATTCTACTGGCCAATTGGAGTATAACATACCAAAGTGTATATTTTGGAAACACACGACTTTTATATTTTAATTTGCATTACATGGATTAAATAGAATTTCTTATAAAAGGATTTTTATTAGTTTTATTCAGACAATGTTTATAAAAAGAAATTAACAAGGCTTATATGTAACACATACACAGGTAAAACTTCTCTAACTCAAACATCTGTAACTAAAATATTTCTTTAACTCAAAGAAAACAAAGCACTTTGCAAGTCTCAATGGAATAGCAGAGATTTAATGTCTATAATTTAAATTTTCTTTAAGTTGAAGTTTTTCGTGGTTCCCTGACACAGATTTATGTTAATTTCAACCTTCCTGACTTGAATTTTAATATTTTTTTTCTATCCAAAGTGGTCTTAATTATCAGATTTTCATGAAATTTTCAGACAGTTGTATCTACTCTCTAACACCAATTTTTACACAATGTTTGAGTCCAAAGCAAGAGGTCCTCTCGTTTTATCTCAACAAGATGTACTGTACAGTACCTGGAACCATTCAATTCCATTAGTTACATTGAACATTTTGCTGGTTGGCATTATAAGGGCTGTTTAAAAAAAAACTATCAAAGATTCTTTATATAATGCAAGAAAGGTAAAAATACAAGTCTATTCAGAATCAGCATTTTTTACTCTATTCTCTAACTTAAAGCTCCATGGGGCAAGAAAAAACTTCAAGTTGACAAGTTTTACTGTATTTTATACATAATGTAATGTGCATCAGATGATGCATGAAATTGTAGAATTACCATAATCACATGAAGTATATATAATTTGTATTATTTCTAATGTTTTTAGTGTATTTTAGCAGCTGAACTGTATAAATTAAATAAATTATGACATGTCACATGTATAATTCAATTCCAGAGTAATTTAAATTGAGATGGGTATTTAGTGACTTAGTAGTGTCTGAGTTGTATGACAACTCCAGAAAACTTTGAAATATGAAAACAATCATCAATTTACTAGTCCAGTTTATGATCAACTACATGCAGCTGGTGCTCAGTACAATTTGTACTTTTGGCAATTCTAGCCTTTAATTAATTATGTGTACAATAGTTTATGGATCCTGACATTGAAGAAATGACAAAATATTTGCAAAATTTTGCTTTTTAAACTGATAATTTATTCACATGTCACTGATACACAAAGTGTTGAAGTATAGAATGCCTCAACCCTTACTCTTAAACTACCGTACATGGGCAGTTCTGAAGAATATTTAGTTTTTCTATATTTACCATTGGATAAATTTTCAACAATACAGTATATACATACTTATAAAAATTATGTTTATTGAAATAGTTCATTGATTATAAAGGTTTCAGGTAGATTGAAATAAAAATAAAAACTGAGAAATTAGTATATTTTGATATTATTGGAAATACTTAAAATTTTGCAAATTGAGTCTCGTCCTATTGAAATATTTGAGAATATCTGTTATATAGAATTTGTTATGCAAAACATTAGCATATAAATTAGGTCTGTGGATCAATTTGCCTGTAATAGACAAAATAGGAACTAAAGTAAGGTCAAAGAACATGCTAAATGACACATGTATTGCATTATTACTATTTGCAACTATTACATCTATTTAACTTTACTACTACAATTTTTCTAATCATTTGCATTAATTATTCATATTTACATATCAATAAATATTTTTGTTGCATGTGTGTAATGAAAATCTCCATAACAGACACTTGCAGAATTGAAAAAAATCTGTTATAGACAGGTATAGTCCAAGAGAGGTTTTAAAAATTACCTTTAATGTATTGATTTCATTTATGAATATATAATGTACTTACTGTACATAAGTTAACATGCAAAATAATATGAGATGATATAGTAAATGATGATTTATCAAGAGGGTCAGTATTATCTTTTTAATTAAAAATTCAGTTATGTACTTTGCAACTGTTGGATTTGCTGCTCATTCTCATTACAGTGTCAATTGTCGAGTAGCTCTTCTTTTGTTATGGGCTATTGGTTGACTAATCCAGTGTAAATTATTAAATTAATCACAACTCAAACTAGTATATGATGTTCATTGTAGATGAAAGAAAAATATTAGTATTATAAAACATCTTTATTTTTCACTGGTTTCTTAGGTTGATTGTTATTTGTAATCCAATGTAAAGCCAATAGTTTACACAGAGATCTGTCTTCTTGCATGAAGTATTTGACTAATAAATGCAACTGTCTTTATCAGTGATTGGCCATTTAGAAAAATTTGTCTTAAGTGATACGAGAATGTAAAAAGGGCACAAGACAACACTTACTTATAATAATTGTGTGACTGAACGAATCAATATCCACAGAATTATCTTTTGACCAATTGCATCAATGTGACATACATTAATTCACTGAAAAACATTATTTTTGCTAGTTATCATCTTAAGATGCACATGCTTTCTACAGACTGATGTGAACAGAGCTACTAAGCAAACTTTTACAGCAGCAAATTATCCAAAATAGAAATTTTACTACAGTATATCATTGACTTATATGCACAATTTTATTAAGAACTGAAATGCAGTACAGTATTGAATTTTCAAACAAATTTGGCTGCAACCACAAACTCCAAACAATGAAGTTATCTTGATGAGATTCTATCTTGTACATTAGGAGAGTGAGAGATCAACTATAGTACATTTAATATATCGGTGTCTATAATGAAGTATGTCTGCTTGAGAGGAATCAACTGTAATGAAGTTACATACTTTTTATATTTGTAGTATAAAAATTAAAATACTAGATATAATTTATATACACTGTCAGATGACATTAAAACCATTATCAGGCTAATGAATCTAGAATAGAATGTCACTATGTGAAGTAGGCCTATAACACACTCAAAATTTCACAAGATTAAAAGTTCTCACATTATAAAAAAGATTTTAAAGCCATTTGACAGTGTATACACATCCGGCATTATATCTAATTTGGTGTGGGTTTTGAAATACCATTTGTCTATTATAAAAATTGTCAATTATATTCATCAAGAGTGGTTTCACTATATGTATGTCATATAATCATGTAATATATATATATATATATAGATCTTTTATATCTATGACATTTTTTTTATCAGATCTAGTTTTTTATTCCACAAAAGAAGGTATAACAGCTTCCATTATAACTTTGTTTAACAAGGATATAAAAGAAAAAATATATATATATAAAAAATATAAGGACAAAGACATATAACTATCAAAAATTATTTATTTGCCTTTAAAATTCAATTAGGTATAAAATAAAATCACACATTAATAAAATGTTGAATTGTTGTTTCTGGAATATCTTTGAATATATCTGAAAGAAATAGTATATCTGCTACTCTGAAAGACAAATGTTGAATTCAGGATGAATTCTAGGAGATTTTTCATGGATAGTTTGGTTCAGTTTGTTTTGTTAAGTTATGACAATGCAAACCTTGGGCAATCTGCCTAAGGGGGGATGCTTTCCAGGAGGTCTTTTTAAGGGTAACTTGCCCCTATTCGGGCGTTACAGACACGAAGAAAACCCAGAAAACTTCGTGTGGCCAGCCCATCCCAGCCAGGCGTAAACCCATGATCAAACTCCCAGTGTTCAGGGAACGAAACCACGTGGCCAATGGCGGGCCTAGTTTGGTTCAGAAATATCGAGTTCCGTTCTATCGCTTAACATCTGGCCATCACACTACAGGTTGCAAAAATCCTCTTGGCGACCACAGAACTAAAAAATTAAAATAAAATAAAATCTGTACAATTTTTCATCCACATTTCTCTGTCGGTTATACCCAATACCACTAAAAAAATTACTTTTTACTTTTTTCAAATTAAGGTTATGGATACAAGTTCATTTATTTTTAAAAATCCAGTTTGAAAAACGCTGCTGCAAATCAAAAATCAGAGCCAAAAATTATTGAGAAAACATCAGAGAATCCATATTTACTACTAATCATTTTTACTATTGTATTGTATATAATGAAAATAACTTAAAAAAGTCCAAAGAAATTCATTTAGAATTTTAAAGGTATAAAAACTTGAGAATTACTTACTAATTTTAAAAATTTGTTTCATTTGTATTTCCCATTGGCCACATGTTATCACGATAGAGATAGTAAACGAACCCTATTGCGATAGCATCTGGCCCACAGTTAATACAAAAACATAATTTACAATTTTTATACGTAATCAATATTCTTACTTTAACAAAAACTTATCTGTAAACCGACACATTCCGAATACAAAACGAAAATAATTACAGAGCAATTTCAACATGTAAGAAGGGATTTTTCATAACAGCGCCCTCTTAAATTTTTGGTAAATGTATATTTTTTAAAAAATAATTAAATTCATCAATGCAAACGTAATAGAAAAGAAATAAGGGAGTTTCGGACTTGAAATTGTTTACCGTTTCGAAATTGAATTAAGGAAAAGTTAAAAGAAGCGACACGCTATTACTCGATTACAAATTATAGTATTTGCTGTCCAACAATGATGCATTCCTGCTATAGTTTTATAAAAATTCGTTACGTCGGAAGAAAGAGAATTCACTTATTTAAACTTTATGATAAATTTTACAATGTGGAAGGTAAGTTGTTAATATATTTATTAAAAATCTTTTAATGCTTTCCGCCCTACAGGGCTTTTTAGCCAGTCCATTATGGATTTGACTAGGTGGTGAGGCTCGGAGCCCGACATATCCAGACGGGCCACCACCCGAAAAATCCGGGGAATTTTGCCCGTTCGGATTCGATCCCGTATTCCCCAGAGCGTGGACTGCCATTTGGCCGTCGTCCTACACACTAAGGCGACATTTTAGTATACTCATCAGTAAAAAAACAACTCCGTTATCTAACTCTTTCCGCCTGCGGGTACTAAGAGAGTCTCTTTTAGCAAGCCCATTATGGGTTCAGCCAAGCCCATAAAGGGACGGCTGGGTGGTGAGGGACGGACCACCACTCCAAAAATTCCTGAGGGTTTTTCGACCCGTCCGGATTCTATCTCGGTCCCTCAGAGCGCAAGGCTGCCACCTTGATCGCTCGGCCATCCGGCAGTATAAATTTTATCTTTTCTACTTGCAATTTGTTAAGACAAATCTTTTGTCTGTTAAATCAGAAGTGCATTAAATTGAAGAGCTACTGTATATACATTTAATGAGAATTCGTTTGTTCTTTCAGATTTCGTATGGTTGGACACGTGATGATATGGCCAGAGGGTTCCAAACGTTAGTTTATTGGAGTGACTTTTTGATTACATTAGACGAGATACAATTATATAAAATACTTATTGAAGAAAATTTAGTTATCATCACCCAAAAAATAAAAATGATTGAAAATGTTCTAAACACTCTATCAAATGAAATCAATAATTTAAAAAATCTCTCAAGCAATTTATATCAGGAAACCAAAATGATAGAAGAGAGAGTAAACAAAGTAGAAGACAGTTTCTCGAATGTTTATAAAGATCTAATGCCTGTGTCATACTGTGGTGCAGATAACTGGAACAGTTATCTGGTTCAATTCGAGACAATAGCAAAAACCCGCCAATGGAATTACGAGCAGAAGGGAGCCTACCTGGCAGCCAGTCTGACTGGTAAAGCTCGAGACTTGCTCTTACAAATACCAAGCGAGAAAACTTCTGATTATAAATCTCTTATAGAAATTTTGCAAAATTCTTTCTGTATAGAAGAAAATGAAAAATTCAACCGCTGCAGCGAATTAAGTAACACCAGGAACGAACAAATACTGTGAAATAGCCAACTAAATGCAACTTTTTTTTTTTATAATTTGCATAATTTAAAAAACATTCATAAAATAATGTGTTACAAAATTATTTCCTTGTAAATTTTAAAATTAATAAATTTGAAATTAAACTAATTATCATTTGTGATTTAATTGTTGCATTCATTTACGATTAAACAAAGCATTCATATTTATTATTTGATATCTCTAGAAATTTGAGAGGCAAATTAATCAAATATAAAATAGCTAAAATAAATTTAGACATTTAGAAAAACATTTATAAGCTATTTCTTATTGTTCCTACAACAGTTATTACACAGGTAATTCAGAATATCTTTTTTCTTCCAATAAAAAACTTATGAGCAATAATCATTAATAATGATACCTGACAGGCACCCATAACGTGATTACACGGAAATATTACAATCTTTTGTTTAAAACCATACTAGGAAGCCCGATAGTTCAATGTTAACTCGCTTATAATTAAAATTTTAAATTTTAAAAACTTTTTAAAAAGCAGGCAAATTTATAAAACAAAAATTAATAAAATTACTAAAATAATTAAAATAAATGTTAACAATAATTATCTTTTATGGGAAACAACACAAACAATTCTTATAATTATGTAACAAAAAAAAGAGTTACAATTAATTAAAGAATTGCATGGTTCAAAAATGCAGGCAAAATTAAATATATAAATAAATATTAAAAATAATTATAAAAACTAAAACTAAATTAATACTAAATAAATTAAACCTAAAAATAATAGTAATAAAAACTGGCCTTTATACTAAAACCTAAACTAAAATTTTAAAATAAAATTAAAATCAAATCAGTTGAAAATTAAAACAATGTTTTAAAAACCGTTTAAAAGTTGTCTTGGAATTTTCAAATTGTAAATCAAATTACTGTTAATTTTTCAACTTACGTTATTTGTGTATGAGGCAGCGAGGGAACATTTTGTGTAATTGCGTTTTAAGAGTAAAAACATCTTGACAGAATACAGTGCATTGTGAGCTAGCAGGGGACCACTGGGAAGATCCCTAATGACCACTTACTCTGCACGGGTTAGAAAGACCCGCTCTCGGTTGTCGGATGGCTTAGGAGGGCAAAAATTTGAGTGGGGAGGAGTCGTGAGGCCGTGACAAGGTGTCCAGATAACTACACGAGTTGATCAATATTAACACATTTAATAAACAAATACGAGATAATACATATCAAAGACAATAAATATAACACACGCGTAATAAAAGTAAAAATCTATCCTATATTCTAACCTAACCTAAAGCTAAAGATCGAGAGAGATCTCTCTAACAATGGCGTGCCGTCATTGGAAGCGGTGGATGCGCCGCTTCCCTTGTATTTTCTAAAAAATAAATACATATTACTTTTAATTATATGAAAATAATCGCACAATATTTTATTATAACCGCATTATGTATCTTATTACAAATTTCTACATTACACGTGAAAAAACATATTGCTATTGTATATTCGAATATTAGTGGCGGAGTGGAAGCGCTGTATTGTCAGCATCCAAAAAGCCAGATTCGTGCATGCGCTTTACAGAGCACAAACCTCACCCGGTTTAGCCGGTGGAAGCCTAGGACCTTGGGTGGATGCTACACTTTCCAACGCTTCCAATTCTATCCGGGACCAGTTCCGGGCTGTAGCCGCCCGCCCGCTAGATATTTGGCCGCCCTCGCCCGGTTACGCGAATCGTGAGATTTATAACTTAACCCAACCGATAAGAATTTACTGGTATGTTTTTATGATAGTTCTGTATAGTTGACAGGAGTTAAAAATCCATTAAAATATTTGATATTTTTATTCCGCTCTCCGATTTTATATTACTTACGGATTTCAATGTTAAACCAGTGATATTACGATTTCGTATGTCCCATCTTTAAGGGGATGTAGAAAAAATACGTGTACAATTTTTGTATAATGTTAAAAATTTAACTGTTACTTTGTAACATCATTTACGACTAAATTTAATGAATGAGAGAGATGCGCGAGGTACAGAAAAAGCTCTAGAATTTATTTTCCTTAAATTTACGATTTATGTATCCGTTTGTCATAAAAATTTGTCTTTCCACTTTTTCCCGAGACTACAAATATTCGAGTACAAAGTAACTGGTTTCGACTTATTTCTACTTAAGAAGTAGTTAAATAATTAAGCGATTAGGGAATTGGGGACATAAACAAAACCCTGATGAAAGAGCCGGAATATTACTTAAACAAAAGCTTAACCGAACCAATCTATAGCCGAGTACAGTGGGGACTGATTTCTTCGAAATACTGTATTAGATGTAATAAAGACAGAAATTTTTCCAGTTCGACGAGAGTGACCGAAAAGTTGTAAATTTTGGAAATTTCCGTGGACAACACCTGGTCCTAAAACGAATTAGTTAGAAAACAAACGACGGACAATCTATTAAGTTTAACATATTTAGACTTTTACAGCTATGGTGAGAAACGTTTAAAATTTACAAGAACCCTGTCGCGTCTTTTGAGGTATATTAGTGATGCGACAAAAGAAACATTTGACATTGCCAAATCCCGAGGGTATCGGCACCCTCGGGATTTGGCAGCCCGCGTGCATGTACTGTACACACCGCACACCTAGCAGGACCGTCTCTGATTCCACTCGTAGGGAGCTATTTGACTAAGTGGTTAAGATTTAAAGAGTAAAGAATATTTTATGTTATTTTTATGTACGTTTCATTACAAAGCTATATTTAATTATAATTTTCTTTAAAAGTATATTCATACAATTGAAGAATATTTTGTACCAGGTATGTATATCCACCACACATTTTATTTCACCAAGTAAGTTTTTATAATTTTATTTTTAATTTTAGCCCTTATATCGTGGCTAGCGATTCGGAATGTAATTGCGATATTGAAAATTTATTTTAAAAAAGTTTTGGCTCGAGATCATATAATGAAAAAGAAAACATTATTAAAAGAGAAAGGCCAATACCTAAGTTAAATGTAAACAATTCAATAATAAAAAAATTTGTTCGACATTTTCGCGATAAAATGGCTCTGTAAATGCATAAAAATGCAAAAATTGTTTTGTTGGCTTGCCTACTATTTTCAAATGAAATTAGTGTGTGGAATAAGAATGGCTTTGACAATTTAACTGGCAAAAGACACGAAAAATCGTCGATTCTTTCGTATTTGAAGCAATTTGGAAATCAAAGCAGAATAGAATTTAACATTAGTAAATAATGTAAAATAAATATTGAAAATTATAACGAGATAGTTACAGTTTATAGATATATTATATCTAAATAAATAGATGTTATATGTTTTTATCAAAGCAAGAATTGGCATTTAGAGGGCATAGGGAATCTATTAAATCTAATAAGAGGTAATTATATTGAACTTGTATATTTATTAATTACGTCAGGTAAATAATCTATTAAAAATACATTTAAAGAATTAACTGATTGTCCCTGGAAGTCGACTTCTTACAGAAACACAGCTTCCCTATCATCAAATGTCACGGCACGCCACTGATTTTTATTACAGTACGGAACAGAAAAGGAAAAAAATTGTCTGGAAGTCAATATAAAAAGAAACGCTTACAGAAAAGGGAAGAAGGAAAAAAACTAAGCTATGTTATGAAGAAATCCTTAGTACAAAAGTCCTGTTTAGATGAGCCGTCTACATCCAGATCAACAGCGTCTGCTTTAAATTTGGCAAATGAAAACTTAGTGCAGCTCCAATCACTTTCATAAGTTGTTGAAGATATCCAAAAAATAACACCATCAAGAGCCGAGTAGCAGTAGCAGTGGCAGCCAGCAGATATTAAACAAAATTATTTCTGATCCTGCATTATGGATGTTAAATATATCACCTATGCGTTTACAAATGGAGACTAGGATACCTTATTACAAGTACAGTACATACAAATCATACACGACATAAAGTTACACTCAACCAGAAAAGTGACGGGCTTGACAGAGACGCCATCTCATGGCCGTTTATTCATTTAACACAAAATGAAACAAATAAAAGATAACACAAATCATTGTCACACATAGGTAATGACAAGAGAGAAATTTAACACTCCCCATCAATGATTTGTCCCGTTTTGCTTACAGTCATAAGTCAAGTTGTCTAGCACATTTAACGTGTTTCTAGTACATACTGTTTTGTATCTTGCCGTTTTACCACGTGGATCATGTTTAATTTTATATATCCACTTGCTTCCAACAACATTTGCATGTGGATCTCCTCCTATGAAGACAACGTCACGACTAATCTTGATTTTCTTGATTACGATACCCAGCAATCAATATGCCTTGCTGCCACTTTCATATCCCACAAATCTTGTTACATCAAGTTTCTTTCTTATCCCAAAACGAACTCGTGAAAGCAATACATTCAAAATGGCGGAAGTACTCAATATTTGGCTTCTTACCTTGCCATTTCTCATTGGGTCCCTTTTTGATGGTAATCTGTTCTGGATATGATTTGCTGTCATTAATGCCTCATCCCAGTAGCATTTTCTTAATCCTGCATCATGCAACATTGTTCTTACCATTTTACAGAGAGAGTAATTTTTCGTTCTGACTTGCCATTCTGTTGAGGGCAATCTGGTGCTGTGGTCTGAACTTTAATACCATCTTCTTTGAAAAATTTACACAAGTCTTCATTCATGTACTCAGTCCCTCTATCAGATCAAAACTTTTTCACCTTGCATCCCATTTGTGTTTCAACATAGTTTACATATTCCTTTTATTTTTACATTAGCCTGAGACTTGTGATTCAACAGATAAAGTTTGGTATAACCACTATAATTGTCTATAATCGTTATGTAATATCTATTTCCACCAGGGGTTCTCACTTGCATAAGTCCACACAAGTCACTGTACAATAGTTCAAGCTTTGTACTGCTTCTCATCCTCTACTTGTGCTAGTCAAAGATCATCAATATGACTAGTAAAGACCTCTAATCAACCTCACTTTCATTATTTTCTATACAGTAAGGTAACAAAGTCCTTTGAGACAATGCCTCAATAGTTAGAAGGGTCCACAACACAGCTATTGCCAATTTTTTTGGAAATGTAGGGATCTAAATGCAGTGTAAAAGGAGATATCCCTGTGGTTTATACAATAAACCTGTCCAATGTATAGAGGCTTCTGTACAACTAAATTATCTTACAGTTATGATTACATATCATAACATAGCATACCATTACATTTTTTAACCTAAATGCTAGCCTAATAACATCATTTACATTTTTTCTTAGTATTAAAATTCTTGCATTACATTTAACTTTNTTTTGATTCTGCATTTGAAACTTATAATCACATGGAGCCACCTTATGCACCCAGTCAAATAAATTTTATGTAAATTATTCTAAACAATGGTGATAAAATTGAGATAAAATTCTTTGCTACATTACTTGGCCCATTGTAAAAAGTGTAAAAGTTATATTTAAGTAAACCATGTTTTTTATACTTTAGTAAATTTTTTAGATTGAAAATATTTGTTAATTATTGTTTAAAAACTGTAATTTAATTGAAAATCTAAAACTTTTTACATGTTTATTTCCCCCCTCAATTTCCCATTGTGTGTTAAAGGCTCAAAAGCCCAAAAAGTAATTACCAAGTTTAGTAATTATTTCTGTATGATAGTGCAGTAATAACACATCATATGTATTGAAATATCCGAAAATTTCGAATGTATAATTATATTTAAATAAATTCAGATCGTAATTAATTTACAAGTGTTATTTGTTATTGTAAATAGCATCAAATTTCTCGACATATCAAGAAAAAGTATTTTTGTAGATAGCTTGTGCAATTTTTTGTTAGCCATTTGATTTACTAATTAGTGTAAGTTGTAAACAAAAATTCTGCAGTTTAATAAAATATCTGTATAGAATAATATACATTGTTGTGTATTTTAATAACAAAAATTTCTTTACTAATGAAAATTCTTAGATTCTAATTTTTATTTCTGATTTTTATAGATAGTAACACACGATGGCCATGAGCAAACACTTGATAATGATTCTGAATCTACATTTTCTCTGAAAATGAAAATGGCCATGTTTGATTTTAATATTTTATAATTTCAAATAATAAAATTCATTAGACAAATTAATCATACCTCACCTTGCCTTAAAGCTTTATGAAATTGTGTTGTCTTCTCACTCCCCAAGTTTGAAAAGTGATATAAATCTTTAGTTACATCTTATTGTCCTCATTATAAGCAAATAACTATCCTGATTGGCTACCATTAAAATTATTTTATAATGTAAGTATTTAATGGAAGACTTTGCTCATACCTTTAAGCACTAAGACTGTTTATAAAACTATAATTAAGCATTTAAAACAGCAAAAATACCAATGCATAACTCACTAATGTGTGTAATCAAATGATAATGTTAGAATTTTACCAAAAACTTCTATTCTAACAAAAATCTGTGCATGACCATTAAATTAATTCAATTGTTTCATTTTTACATTACATAATTATGTAAAACAGCAATATCATTGGTTGAAATTCTATATTGTATGCCCATTAGTGATGTGCCAGATCGTTAAAAATGTATATCCGCGGATATGGATACGGATATGGATCATTCGTGTCTAGATCCGCGGATATGGATATGGATACGGATCTCAACTTTCGTACTCAGTCGGCGCCAGTGCGTGTGACCTTGGACCGATAGTTGACGCTTTGCGTTAATAACGCGACATGTTTTGACTTGCACTGCGCGTGTTTTTGTTTATGGTGTAAAAATGTGCTAAATTAGAATTCACCACAAAGGCAGACAGGATAAAGTAACAAAAGTTAATATAATTTTCCAATTGAGCTTTTTTGCGTCTTTATACAGATTCTATTTCGGGGGATTCCAACTTCACGGTACAAACAGTAGCATGCGAAATTACAGCGATAATAATAGTTCGCTGTATCCAAATCACGTGTACAATACAGATCCCGATCGCGACAATATAACCCGGAACCTTAAAACTAACCTTAAACACTAACTTAACACTAATAACAGAAAAAGGGATAGAATTAAGAAGACAGAAAAAATGATAGATAAGATAGAAATAGAGATATCTGGGGTTTTGTCCCTTTTTTCGGCTTGTTTCTTTATGCATACTGTTGGGTGGGATAACACACGCCCTTCTCTTATAACTGGCCAGTTCTCTTCTTCAATAATTAGGATTTTTTCTTCCACAGTCGTCAATACGACCTTAAAACACGATCTTTTTTCTGAACTATCCGGTCATTGAAAATACGACTCCCAGTATTCTCACCTCGTCCGTACACTCTGCTGTCCAGTTTACGAATGATCTGCTACGTCACTTCTTTTTTTTCTCCGGCTTCTGTTTACACCTTTGCTCCTCAAAGTTCTAGGAACTGCTTATCCCAGCCAAGGGACAGAGAATAGATAAGAAAGTTTTAGAAGAAAATAGAACAATAGAACAAAGGGTAGAAAGAAGAAACGAAACTAAACTAAAATTAATATTTACAAAAATATAGCGTACCGCCACAATAGTTTAGTGCAGTGTTTCCCAACCTTTTTTTGCTATGCCCCACCTAAGCCTTTCTAAAATTCTAGTCTCCCTAACATATACAGCGGCTATACTGTTAACTTAAACTCTGGACAAGTACAAGTCCATTTTCGAATTGCCCTCCTTAGCAATCCAATTGCTCCCTGTGGGGCGTGGGCCCCACGTTGGGAAACACTGGTTTGTGGCTAGTGTGACACGGGATAGCGTAGATTACGTTTGTGTTTTTGGAGAGTGTTGAGTTAAATTAAAATAAAAACAATGCCGACAAAAAAATTTAGTAGTGTAATATGGAAATATTTTACGATAGTAAATGACAAATGTGCTATTGCTACCTATCTTTAAAATTTCATATAAGTAATGAAATTCATTAAGATAAAAGATCCGTTAAAGATCCGCTAAAAAGTAACGGATACGGATACAGATATGGATACGGATATCCGGCACATCACTAATGCCCATATATGTGACATCACAGAATGAAAAATGATTTTAAAACATTTTTTAACTTTAAAAAAATTCCTTTATTCCAAAACTATCAATCTTTCTTTCTGAAAAGGTAAGTGGTTCTTTTGCTGGTTAGTGACATAGTAAAGCTTTTTTTTATTAATATTAACCAGTAATTGGTTGTTTTTATAATCTTTCTTTCTTTAAATTTTCAGAAAAATAAATGAATTCCCCACCTTTACACTAAATATAATTTTCCTGGCTATTTAAAAATTTCCTGACATTTCCTAGTTTATCTGGTGAGGGGAACTCTGCATGAATTGATGATAACACTTTTTAAATACAGATATCATTATAATTAAAATAATTTATTTTAAAGAAAATAATTCAATCTATACAACAGTATAATGCTAAGAATGAAAAATCTTTTTATAAAGATAGTCACTTTTAGCTGTTTTGCTTGATAGTTTCATTGAATTCCACTCAAAATATGGTATCTGAAACAAAAAAGAATGATAAATCACATCTAGTTTTGTGACATAAACAGTTTGTTTAGCAATTTGATACTTAAAACCAGTTCATCAACAAAGTTCAAAATCTAATTAATTTCCATTTTTCCAAATATGGTAACATTTTCATTCAAATCAGTCAAAAGTGAAAATTATAACAATTTAACTTACATGATCTTATTTTATAATTTATCAAACAGGCAGTAAGCATTTTTTAATATTTGTTTTAATAGTGAAGTGAAACAAAAAAAATCAGGTAAAAGGCATAATACTTCCAGTAACAAATATTATATTCAAATGAAGTTTTATTAATTGATGAACTATCTTCTTTGTATTCAATAAAAAAATATAAAGTTAACAGATATATCATTTTAATTGAATTTCAATTTCTGACAAAAGAAAGTGGGCATAAATACCAGCTATATTATCATCTATTTTTAAGATTATCCCAGTATAAATAGAAATGGCATCAAAGAAAAAAACTCATCCATCTTATCCATCAATTTACAAACTCATATTGATGTAAATTGATGCAGTTTAAGACATTCCACTTCCAATCATTAATATAAAATCAAATTTTTATTAGGATTAATTCCTAAAGTCAAAATTTTCTTGTTTTGAAAAATTTTAATATTTAAAATCTGAATTAAATTTTATTTACTTCCAATTCTCTCATTCTTTGTGTGATTTTATTTCTGTATTAAGTATTTGTGTCATGTATATGTTATAAAAAAGTAATTTTCATTCATTAATGTTTTACAAGATTTTATATTACTAAAATAAAATATTTAGAACTGCTAAAAATCAATTATGTTCTAATCAATTAATTTATCGATCATAAAAAGTCTGTAATGCAAGTTAAGATTACCTATGTTAGTAAATTTTCTGATTTTTTTTAGAGCAATCATATTGCAATAAAGACCTTGTTCCAAAAACATTGTGTATAAATATACAGGTATCCCTCATATAACACAGTAGTTATGTTCCAAAAAAGTACCATGCTATATGAAACAAAGGCCTAGTGCAAAAGATAGGGTTAGGTTCCAAAAGTTAACAAAAGTATACTATTCTTTTTCGTTACTAAGAGACGTATGTTTATTAAAGCAATCAAAAATTAACTAATAATCAAAATTAATTAAAACTACTGCATTATGCATTAATATTAATTTTAGTTAAATGGGGACATTTTCTTTTTACAAAGTATATCATCTTCTGAGCTTTTTTGTTGATCTTGATCATTTTTATCATAGTTAGATGACAAAATAAAAATACATGTTATTAATCAAAAATTTGTTCTAGCAGATCGCATTTGTTCAGTTGAGGTACAAGCAAATTTTTTTCCAGAATTTGTTTTTGAATAACAAATTGTTTGAGTCCCAAGATACCACCATATTTCATTCATCATTTTTATGAATGATTACTTAACTAAGTTTAAATAAACTTTACTAAATACAAAGATTAATCTATAAAAACAAAACACAGTGACAGTGTTAACTAAAGTCTGAAAGCAATGACAATGATACCTAGTTAGCTAGGACAAGGAATAAAAATATTCTACTATCCATTTTCATTAAAGTAAACCTGAATAAAGGCACAGAACAAATTGAAAATTTCAATATTCTAAAATCCATGGGCACATTTGAGACAACATGTATGCATGCTTGCTTGAATAGAAAATATATTGAATAACAGAGTTTACATTTAAAAATTGTAAAATTTTGCATGGAGGATTCCCAAACCATGTTAGAACAAAACCAGAAACAGTGTTGTACGAGAGATACTTATATATGCAAATGATATTGATTTCATCTATAGATTGCCAATAATGAGTTTGAAATTCATCAATTCTAATTACAGATAGTTCTCAATTGTATGAACAAAAAACTTACAACAGGCTTGCAAAATATATTAATTCTATACTAGCATTTAGATAAATTTATGAATATGAATTTCAGTAAGTTTTCATATTATTGTTAATATTAATTAAATTTTGTTGGTAAAACCAAAAAAATTATTTAACTAAAACAATTGATTTAATAAATAATTTTAATAATAATAATTTAATTTATAATTACTTCAACAATTTTGTAGCCCAGAATTTCCAAGTGTCTACGTTTCATAATTTCATTTCCACAAAGCTGAGGCATATTAACACAGAATGACTCCTCAGCTAAGCAATTAAAGGCAATTCTATAAAATATTTAAAATTTTAGTCAAATAAATTATAATTTCTATTTTAAATTTAAATATAACATATTTGATTTTAACATATTTTTCTTAAGTTTAAAGTTGAAGTGACAAAATTAAGGTAATTAACATCAATAACTAGTTTATCTCTTACATTTTTAACAATAAAAACTAACTGGTTCATTCTGTCATTGATACTCATTCCATAATTTTATCCATAGATGTGAATCAGCCTTTAGAAAAAGTTATTTGGTAAGCTTACCTTTGATGTGCTGTTGAAAATGGCTGATTATACACTTTAGGTTTAAATATTTCTTGTTTGGAATAAGGAAGTGGATTTTTATCTTTATCCAATTTGCATTCAAAATCTAGAAAAAATAACTAAATAGAATTTCAACATTCAACAAATTTTTTAAATGATGCATTTAAAAAAAAAATTACTTTAATATACAGAGTGGTTCACTCTTAACTGAACACAACACTCATTATGTGGAATATCTCTGTATAAAATGAAAAGATGAGCCTGAAAACAAATGGAACAATTATTTATTTAATAAAGAAGCAGTCAACCAAGGTGTTTTACATTACATGTTATTCAAATGTGACTGTGCAATCATGAGGTATTGAACAAAGTAACTGTTCAGTTCTGACTGAATCACATTGTACAAGTATATGCATAACTATAAACATAATATATAATGACACATTAGCTCATACATTTTATTCACCATTTATAGTAACAGTTTTCCTGAAAACTCTCTATATATATATATATATATCATACATTTTATTCACCATTTATAGTAACAGTTTTCCTGAAAACTCTATATATATATTAACTTAATTTAAAAAGACAAGTGATATGAAAATAAAGTAGCATAGTCACAGCATTTTATTTTTTTAATAGTTAATATTGTGGACAATTTCTTCATGCAATGATGTTTGTTACACTTCAAATATCACAATACCACCATATTTGAAATAAATATAAAGAAATAAAACTTTTATTTAACAATGTAAAAGTTAAATCTAGAGAGACTTGTTTTTGCTAAATGAGAAATAATGTTGCAATTTTTAATCTTTTGTTTTATAAGCTTTAAACGTGAGGAATAATAATAGTAATAATAATGCTAATGATGTGATAAAATAATTAGGTTACACATAAAAAAACCCAAACTAAAATTTGGAAGGTTCAAACCTACATTGTCTAGGTCCAGTGCCTAGCATCTTATCCACTCAGAGCATGAAATTTTCAAAGACTTATAAATTAATTAAACACTAAATTTCCAGAGGCCCAATTTTTGGAAATGCTTGAGAAGTGGGCCCTATTATTTGGACAAGGAGCTGTTTGTGTTTAAGACTATGTGCTTACCAAGTTTCATTTGAATCAGAGACACAAACATCCAGCCTTCTTCTTGTGCTTTTTTGCAGCTTACTTTTGCTTTCCCGATGCCAAATTGATAAGGCTACTGGCAGCTGCATTAATTTAATTAATAAGTAAAACTGGTGGTGATAAATAATTTGAAGTGATGAAAAAAAATTAAAATTGGCAAAATGGTTGACAATATATTTAAATTTTCCAGAGCAACCCCTGACTATTATAATATTTACTTAAAAATACTATTAAAAAATTTTTAACAATAAACTTGTTTTATAAATCATTAATTCCTCATTTAAAATATTGAAGCAAATCTTTATTTTATTAAAATTAATATTTACCTAAACGATAATAATATGGTGTATAAATATGATCTTCAATATATTCAGATCCTGATAAGACAGAACAGAGTACCTCATGGATTTCTTTTTTGAAAGGAGTCATTTTATGAACAGCTAAAAACACAGAATAAAATAAATTTTAAAAATTACTTTAAAGTTAGTGAAAAAATAATAAATTTCTTGAAACAAATACAGGTATCCCTCATATAACACAATAGTTGCATTCCCAAAAAGTACCATGCTGTATGAAACAAAGGCCTAGTGCAAAAGATAGGGTTCCAAACATTAACAACAGTATACTATTCTTTTTCATTACTATGAGACATATGTTTATTTAAGTAATCAATAATTAACTAACAATCACAATTAAAAATAATGTATTATGCATTAATATTAATATTAATGAGGGCATTTTCTTTTTACAAAGTATATCATCTTCTGAGCTTTTTTGTTGATCTTGATCAAGAATATCAGCAATGTCTTCATTTTTTAAAAATTTTTTTCATAAAAGTTTTCATGGATGACAAAATAAAAAATATATTACTAATTGAAAATTTGTTCAAGTGAGTTGTGTTTGTTCAGATGAGTACCAAGTGATTTTTTTTTTCTAGAATTTGTGTTCGAATACTGAATTGTTCAAGTTGGGAACAGTTTGAGTACCAAGATACCACTGTATTTCATTATCATTTTTACAAATGATTACTTACCTACAATTATAAAAAGGTTAACAGTACTTACCTAAAAATGTTTAAATAAACTTTACTAAATACAAAGATTAATCTATAAAAACAAAATATAGTGACAGTCTTAAAAGCTACAGTCTGAAAGCAATGATGGTGACACCTGGTTGATAGGAAAGCTAGGACAAAGAATAAAAATATTCTACTATCCATTTTCATTAAAGTAAACTTGACAAAAGGCACAGAATAAATTGAAAGTTTAGACTTAAAAGTTGTGAAATTTTGTTTGGAAAATTTCCCAAATCATGTTAGAGCAAAACAAGAAACAGTGTTATATGGGGGATTTNATATCAGCAATGTCTTCATTTTTTAAAAATTTTTTTCATAAAAGTTTTCATGAATGACAAAATAAAAAATATATTACTAATTGAAAATTTGTTCAAGTGAGTTGTGTTTGTTCAGATGAGTACCAAGTGATTTTTTTTTTCTAGAATTTGTGTTCGAATACTGAATTGTTCAAGTTGGGAACAGTTTGAGTACCAAGATACCACTGTATTTCATTATCATTTTTACAAATGATTACTTACCTACAATTATAAAAAGGTTAACAGTACTTACCTAAAAATGTTTAAATAAACTTTACTAAATACAAAGATTAATCTATAAAAACAAAATATAGTGACAGTCTTAAAAGCTACAGTCTGAAAGCAATGATGGTGACACCTGGTTGATAGGAAAGCTAGGACAAAGAATAAAAATATTCTACTATCCATTTTCATTAAAGTAAACTTGACAAAAGGCACAGAATAAATTGAAAGTTTAGACTTAAAAGTTGTGAAATTTTGTTTGGAAAATTTCCCAAATCATGTTAGAGCAAAACAAGAAACAGTGTTATATGGGGGATTTTCCCAATTTACAAACCATATTATAGAAGTGCTCTGTGCTGAATGAGGGATACCTGTATTTCTAGATCTACATAATGAAAAAAATTAAATTATTGATATAAAACAATAAAGATCAATCTAAATCAAATCTGATAGAAGGAATTTGATACTCATCTACATTTAAACCATTTTCATATTTTTAATACAGGATCAAGCATATCTTTTAGGATATCTAATACAGTAGAGCGTCGATTTTCCGAAAGTCAATCATCTGAAATGTCAATCATCAGAAAGAATTCCAGTCGGCAAATTTAAATTTTCGCCAGTGCTGTGGTGCTTCAATCTTTGGCTATGTCTTGGGCTACTCAAATATTTTACGTTTTTGATACTAAATTAACTTCTGAAGTATAATTTTTTATTATTTTTATATTTTTCAATATATTTATTTTGTTTGTACAAAATAAAAAAATAATTTTTAACGATACAATAGTCTTTGTTAGGCTTAACATCAACGAAAATTCAATGCGAAGCAACATGCAACGGATAAAAATTNCGACGAAAACTCAATGCGAAGCGACACGCAACGGAGAAAAATTTCGACATTGGATATGTTAAACTATTTTTCGTACGTAAATCAGTTATCCGGACAACCCCAGTCCCCAATTGATTCGGAAAATCGACGCTCTACTGTATATCTTTTTATCTGATGATAATTTAAATAATTTTAAATACAAAATTTGATTATTTAATTCATTTTTTAAAATAAATTATAAATTAATAACTCAGCAGTTCCATGAATCAAACAAAATAAAGTGATAACATCTGTTAAAAAACTGTTAATATGAAATACTTTTGAAATATATATAAAATCAGGTTTTTGCATACTGATAGCATACTTAAGATAAACAGATGTTTAATGAGGAAAATGTTTCATATGAGATTAAAATTATTTTATGTGAATTTTAAATTAAAAATATTATTTGAAATCAAAAGACTAAGTAAATAGTTCAAAATTCTATACTGTACATATAAGTGTTTTCAGTTAATATCTATATTACATTGGTTAGTTATTGTTTTTCAATATAAGAGAATAAAAGATTAACTTATATCAGGCATGAATATAAAAAGTTTGAGTTTTAAATTATTGAAATATTGATCCTCAATAATTTGGACTAGACTTTTTACCTAAATATAGCATGAGCCATTGAATGCACAATTTGAAAAATAGTTTCTGGAATTTTAAGCAACAGAGATTTCATATGTATAGAGCCTAAATTAATTATTCAACAGCAAAATAAATTTTAGTATTGAAAATAATGTTCTATCATTTTTCAGAGTTTTTAATTTTATTAACATCTGTTGTTAATAGCATAATATGTTTAGTGCAAAGTGATTAATATTAATTTAACAAATAAATCAAAGCACAAACTGCAATAATTGTAATTTAAATATATAATATATGTTTTCTTCGTGCATCTCTAAGAATACATTCATCTGAATATTAAATTTATATCCAGAATTTCCTTAAGAACTTCAGTTATACAAATTAACTGTGCTAATATTTATATCTGGACACCTCTCCATGGAGAGTAAATTCAATAAGCACACCATAGACTCAACTATAAATTAACTTACATGACTGATAAAACAGCATGATGATGCAAAATGCTTCAATTAAAAGAGTTAAGGTAGGGTCACACTGCATAATGCCAAAATTGCAACTTGGAGATATTTTTATTAAAATGGAGGTAAAAATATAATACTGGAGATAACAAGTAGCAATAAAAATTCTAGTCTACTTGTTTTGACATTAAGTGTGAAATTAATCACAAATCACACTTCAGGAAAAACAACAAAATGTCGAACTTCCATACAGCAGGAGTATCATGCACCACACATGTAGCAATTTCATGATGTCAATGTG
The DNA here is from genome assembly GCF_000671375.1 of Centruroides sculpturatus. Lineage (NCBI taxonomy): Eukaryota > Metazoa > Arthropoda > Arachnida > Scorpiones > Buthidae > Centruroides > Centruroides sculpturatus. The sequence continues at coordinate 1,050,966 of NW_019384349.1, forward strand.
GCAAGTTTGGGCAGAAAAGTAAAAAGTGACATTGAGGCTAATTTCAAATGAGGGTGATTTCACATCCATCATTTTTGACAAATGTCATGGGATTGCATAAAACATACAGGAGATGTTAGATGTATGCAGACATGAAAAATCATATTGCATGGCAAGGACAGGCCGCTGGATCATCCACGATAATCTCATGACATCGCATGACCACTGCATGCTGGGATATACACTTGAAGCCTACAGATTGTTTTTCACACTTGTCCGAGTGTGAAAAACAATAGATGTGTTAACATTGTTTCCAGGAAGTACCAGGTATGTGTTGTTTCAGCTGAAGGGCATACAGTATCCACATATTCTAAAAACTGGACATGGATATTAGTAAAATGATCATACAAATTATTGAGAGACCAGAATTGAGAAAAACTTCATTTGGACTTTGAAAACAGAAATAACAAAAAAAAAGAAGGCCAGTTATGATCAAAAAGACATATCCAACATTCCAACATCTACCTACATCTTTTTTATTTTTTTGCTTTTAAATACTTGTGTAGGTTTAAAAAATATAGCACATTACAATCTATGAGATCCATGTTGACATACACACATGTCTGAAATGAAACTGATTACTAACATGCTCCCTGAAAAATAGCACTCATTTGACCATCACCTTCCTGTCTGTGAATCAAAAAAAGTGTCCATGCATTTTCATGCTCATCTGATATTAGCCTGAGAACCAAAGGCAGTTTTGTGCAATGCTACCCAATGTTTCCAGAGTGGGGAATTTTTTATCAACTGATAGACATTTTGGGAAATTTTTTGGGATGATTTTTCTTTGATCTTTTTACAGTAGACTAAAACAAAATTTTTGACATGGCAGAACCTATGAAATACTGTTTAAACATTGTGATCAACTTTCCTGGCAACATTTAAAACTGTGTGTGGTCCATCTGTTATGATATTTTATTTTTTAAAAATTTTATATTTTTAACTATTATAAAATGGCAAAAACATTAATTTTGAGGGTAGGGACAGGTTTTGTAAAAAGTTGTAAATACTAATAATGAGTAAAATTGTCATTAATTTGATCCTACTGGAGAAATACACGACCCGTTATCTCCCCACTTCCTCAACCTTTAATCACCAAAATTTAATAGCATCAATCTCCCTAATACACAAACCTCCTTGCAAACTTTCAGAGATTGACAAAAAGCACAGTAGTTATTAAGCTTCAAAGAGGGTGACCATTAACTAGCTCCAGTGCCTTGCACCTTATTCACTTGGCTATCACTGATCTTGGATATGAAACTTCCAAAGTCTTATAAGCTAAACACTAAATTTTCAGAGGCCATTTTTTGAAAATGTTTGAAAAGTGGGTTCTATTACAGTGGTGCCTCGTATAACGTACTTAATCCGNCTGCAATTAATTTAGTATATTTTTATGTATAAATAATAATTTTACGGACGTATTAACTTAAAAAATGATCAATGCCGAATTTCGGCATTCGGCAATATTAAGCAATTTAAGTTCAATAATGGAGTCCGTTCATACTGTATTAATATTAATTGAATAATTTTATTAAATTTAATCAAAATTTAAACCGTGTAATTACGTAAGTATTGGATGATTTAAATTATACTGCTATAACGTATTATCATATGCAAATTACATATGTCGTATTCATTATATATTTAATTTGCTTTATCGTAAGGGGATAAAATGAATGTTTTAATTATTCTATTGATATAAACACGCGATTGATTATATATTAATTCAAAATTTCTAAATTTTATATAGATTTAATTGGAAACATTTAACATAAATCATAATAAGCTTTCATTTTTGAAGTAATTATCATGCTTTGAACGTACATTGCATGTTACATTCGCGCTTAGTTTTATTTTATAAAATCAACAAAAGTTTTCTACAGTTACATCACACAAATTAAGAAAACTTCGAATTGGATCAAGGAGAATAACTCGTGTTAACTGTTACAAATTTTGTAACAAGTGTTTGTTCGTATATGGAAGCCGAAAAACATTTTGAAGATGTTAAATAAGTCTCTTGACATCGGCTCAAATTTCATTTTTATGTATTACAACATATAATTTAATTAGATTTCATTAGTATTTTAATAAAACCACTGAATACTAATAGGTCGTGTGTTCGCGCCTGACCAATGAGCTGGGAACGTGTAGTTTTCCGGGCTTCCTTCACGTTTGTAACACCTAAATATGTGCTAATTTCGCATAGAAAGTTCTCCCGGGAGGCATCGCTTTTGGTAGATAGCTCAGATGTCGCATTGCCATATACAAATAAACCAAAATGGAAGTTTAGGGGTGAGAATAGACGTACGCTACACCCGCCGATCCGATTGATAATGCTGTAAGTGATGTACTGTAAAATAATAATTATATTTATAAACTAACAACAGTTTCTTCTTTTTGTGGGAGTTGTAATTAATCTAAAAAAACCAGTACAAGGATAGGGACGATGTAGAGTTATGTACAGAGAAATGTTGGGAGTTAGTCACGTGTATAGATGAGTCAAGAGTAAGTAATTCATCGTCTGTATTTTCTAGACAACGGGATAGGACCATTACTAAAATAGACGGGGTTTATATGTCATTGTCACTTTGTCTTGCCAAGCATTTAACGCCTCGTGTCCTTTGCCAACACTTCCTTAAACAAAAATGAATTAGGAAGTTTGCAAACAAACTCTATCTGTAACAATAATACGGGATCGAATTAAGAGTGAAAAAATGCGTGACGAATCGTTGTAACATACTCCTACGAAAGAAGATAACGGCGAGAAGTATCGTGTGTACTTATGTAACGCACACACTAAGTTACGCTGTAATTTCGAAGCAGGTGTTACGCTCTTATAAAAAACAGCTGTGAAAATTTTGAAGTTTATGGAGTTTCGAGTGCGTTACATAAGATTATGTGTCATCTATATGTTAATTTATGGAGTTACGAGTGAGTTACGCAAGCGTACAAAGCTTACAGACGATTGCGTTACATAAACTATTCGCATTTCAAGTGTTCGTAAGGTCCTGTTACGTCTCAGATAACTCAATCCTCTAATGATTAATTAACGGGTCATCTGTACAGTCAAGACAGTTACACAGATGTTCCTAATTAGAGATGATAATTTTCGAGGGTAAATTGATAAAATTTGAAGAGTAGATAAGACAAATAACTCTTTGAAAGTCGATAGAAGTGAAATTTTAACCTACGAATGTTTACACAGCGAAGGTGAAAGGTTATTAACCATGTTTATTCTATGAGAGGATCGTCATTGGTAGTGTTAGAAGATCCGATCGTCTTCGTTAGTGTGCGGATGACCAAACTGCAGCCACGTGTAGATATTTCTATTTTTGAGTATTCTTTAACACCGTACAAATGTTTATCCTAAAGGTCAAAGTACCATCCTCCACTCGATTTATGTCTCCAAAGGATAATGACGTAAATACCTCAGGATATCCCCCACCCTCTTTTTTTTTTAATGCATTTTTCCTGTAATTCTTGTATAAAATCTCTTCTTAATTTTAAGAAATTACATTTTTATTAATTAATGTAAGTATAATTTATCTGCGGGGTGGCTCAAAAGTCACTTAACATCGTTTTTGTTTGTGTGTGTGTGTGTGAATTCCAGGTAAATACTTGAATATGGATCAAAAAATGACTTCAGTTTTGTTACAATTTCTATTGTTGCTTACAAATAAGACGGGAATGGTTAAGTGACTTTTGGGCCACCCTTTATATTCTTCTTCTTTTTTTAATGTCTGGAGAATTTTGAGGGGGAAAAAATAAATGAAAGGAAGCAAATTCTAGAAGAATTGTAAGTAAAAAGACAAAAAAAATTTATAGAAATTTTAAGTTAAAAAACAAATTTTACACCAGTTTTACACATAAAAAAATTCCTCAAAATCCCGATAATTTTATCGAAAGAAAACAGAAAATTATAGGAAAAAGAATCAGCACGTGTCCTAAATATTCTAAACATATTTAGAATATGAAAACATTAAGAAAATTCCAACAAAATTAATTTAAAAAAAATAAAAAAAAAACATTAAAAATACCGAAAGTTTATTTATAAAATTTAATGAAAAATGCTAGAAAAATCTCGAGAATTCATTTAAAATNCATTTTTATATATATTTTTTAAACCCTTTATAATTTTGATTATTTAATTGCTCCTTCCTCTTTTCCTTGGCATGTTGTGAAATTTCTGATAATTGGATAATAAACCGTTTTATTGTAATTTGTCTTTTTAAATTATTTTGAGTCGATATTAAAATTTGGGAATGTAGATGTTAATTCTTAACATGTGTAACATTATACATTACATTGTTATTACATTTTAACATTATATATTACTGATTACTTTTCTGAGTACTGGTTTAATCTTTAGCTTTTTATCTGATTTTCAGTAGTTTATGAAACTTGCTTTCCATCTGAAATGATCTTCTCCATTTGAATTCAGCAATATATATTATGCCTTTTTTTGTACTTTTATATCAGGTTTATGCTGTTTCCATCTACTTGTGTGAGGATCACCACCCCCTCCAAAAATATATATATATATTTGTAAACTTATTTGTAATAATTTTTGTTTATTTACTTATTTTTTTTTATGTATTTGTGTAAACCTTAACCAAAGTGGTAAGAGGAAATTCACCTATTTTACCAATCTAGGGACTCCCCTTTTCCAAATTTAAAATCTACTTAAATTAATTAGAGTAAAACAGTTTATTAATTAACCACCAGAAATCTCACAACATGCCAAAGAAAAGAGGAAAAAGCAACCAAATAATCAAAAATTATATAGAAATGAGGAACATTGCATCCCCCTTTGTTTTCGGCAATGTTTACATGAAGAACTTAGTCAAAGCAAGCAATGAACAACCAATGACTAAGAACAAAGATGAGTCATGTCGACTCAGAAGATGACTCTAAGAAAGCTGCAAGTCATCCCCAAATAAGAAAACACTGTCTCAGCTACAATGATGACACTGCCAATGAGTCATCACCCGATGATGACTTTCTCATGCTGAAAGGGTTTAAAAGGAAAGCCCCAACAAGAGAAAAGAGAGTTCAGTTAGAGATGGGGACTAGGGATTACAATTGCTGGATCCAGCGCATTTTTCGGCCTGCTGGATCCAGCGCATTTTTCGGCCTGCTGGATCCGCAAATACGCAATTAACTTTCTAAATAATGGTGCAAAAGTCTACGTTGTCAGCGTTGCCGCTTTGCTAAGTGCGCTATCGCTCGGCGGCGAGAGCGACATTGCCATTCAGTGCAGCACGTGCTACACTCCCTCTCTACACCGCACCACCTGTCCTTTTACCTCTGCTGATCTAATTGACAGTTGACTTTTCGCTCTCGCTAAATAAAGTGTCTTCGCGCTAAATAAAATAAGTAACATCCTCTCCTAGTCCTGGTGCATAATTCTAATTTACGGTCGGTTGTGACGTCAATGAATCACGTGACGGATCGCCGCTTCAGCTGCGAGACACCGGCACTTTTTCGACTTTTTTTCCTGAATAAACTCGGTGCGCAATAAAAACGTTATTTATTTCATTTTTCGCAGCTCGAAGAAATTAGAGAATTTGAATTTTTTAAAATTTTTTGAAAAATTTCGGAAAAATTGCGACTAAAAAAATGCCAGGGGGCGTCTGTGACACGCTACATGATCTTAAATGAAAATTGAATTATTTACCACAAAAATGGCTCTAACGATTTGGATCAAACTTGGTTAGTTTAGTGAATCGCGTAAATACATATATAGTGGAACCAGCAGCAATGGCAGAGGAGATTATGGAGGTGGAAAGCGATGATCCAGATAACCCGTATTCCCTGAATTTCACCTTGGAACAAGAATTGGAGATCCAACTAAAGCGTGAGAAAGAAAACTTCATGAAACGGAAAGAAACTAGTACTGAGAAGGATTATGATAAGTTATTAAAAAAGGAAATGGCTGTTTATGAAAATGAGGGAGTCAGAGGTGAAAACTTATCTTTGATTTATAATTATTTGATGACCCTGAAACCAACTAGCGTAGAGGCTGAAAGGGCCTTCTCTGCAGCGGGATATATATGCAGTGCATTAAGAAGTAGGTTGGGAGACAACACCATTAATACTATTTGTTTTTTGAGATCCTACTTCCAGAAAAGTCAAAAAAATAACATGATAACATGTTAAATGACAAAGAAATATTTGATAACAAAAACATATTTGATGATAAAAAAAAAATATGAAATAAAAAAATAACACGAAAAAATAAGTGATTGATTTAATTTTATTTAATCCTTTAAAATACTTTATTCAAGACAAGACTGATATTTTATAACTTCTTCTCTAATTCTATTAAGTAAGAGTATTTAACTTTTATTCTATAAGTGGTTAAATTACTTATAAATAACTACAGACTGATATGTAGAGCCTATATAAGAAAACTAGTAAGACTGATAGCCACTTAGCCACTGATTATCCATCCTTACATTATTATAATATAATATATTAAAGTAAATTAATTAGTAGAATTACCTTTGCTATTATTTAACTTATTACATTATAATTATAATTTAACTAAACATTTATAGTTAATTATCTCTATCTCAAGTGTTAAACCGAACCAAAGTTAAGTTTACTACCTAAATGTGTAAGACGTTTTACTGATTTAAAGTGAACAGTCTAAATAATAAAAGGTTTTTAAGTATTTAAAAAAAAAAGGTTTTATTTCTTTAAAAAAACCATAAAATGCTAAATAGATAGATAGATAACACTTTATTGCACCAAAAATACATCTGTGCTGGATCCAGCTGGATTGATGTTGGTCCAGCAAAAATCCAGCTGGATTGAAAACACTGCTGGATTGCAATCCCTAATGGGGACATAGTGAGTTAGAAAAAGTGTGGTCAGAGAGGAGATACAGTGCAGTTAGAGAAAGTGGAGTCAGAGAGGAGGACACAGTCCAGTTAGAAAGGGACAGTGAGACAGTTNGCACAGTTGTGAAGAAGTAAATTAATGATAATAATAGCAACAACAACAAAATATGAAAGGAAGAAAAAATTTGACAGATGATAATTTTATGTTACATATTAGTGTTATAGCCACTTCCTTTTAAATTATAACCATAATGTAACTATAGAAAAATAAAAAAAATATCAATAGTTTAAAAAGATAAAATAATTTCATGGAAAAAGTACCTGATATTTCCACATCCAATTTATCCATAAATGAAACACTAAAAATTTTATGAATCAGTTCTTGTTTCAAATGTTGAAATAAAGCTAAAGCTGTAGCAGACTGTAATATCAAAAGACCATTTTCTCCATTTTCACTACAAAAAATATAAATGACTTTCAATTGAAAATTAAAAAAAAAAAA
>NW_019384349.1:1058786-1063720 GCF_000671375.1 Centruroides sculpturatus
ATAGATAAATTCATTTATTATAAAAGAGACTAAAGAAAATTTATTTGAAAAACACAAATATTTGTTTTATTTGGGTCTCTAATTAATAAAAAGCGACAAAACACCATTTTAAAGTGCATTTTCATTCAACTAATACAGTATATTTATAAATAAAATGTAACCCAAGAAGTAGCCAATGCACCAAATGATAATTTCTACGTCAAACAAAAAAAGTAGCCACATTTGGCACAATGTAGCCAAATCTTGCAACATTGGAAGAAATACTATTAATAAATAAAGCTGGAGTTGTGAATCAAAGGATTATATATTCAAATGCAGGGAAAGGAGAGAAAGGAAAAAAGATAAAGAAGTGAGAAAGGTTGGAAAATTAAAGGTCAATATTAGCTTAACAGAAGATCTATTTAACTTTTCTCACTACTTTTTATCTTTTGTCCTTTCTCACCTTTCCCTCCTTTTCCCAAATTTGGGTCTATAATTCTTTGAGTCACAACTCCAGCTTTATTTAGAAATCTTCCTCATTCACACATCTCCAAGTATTTGAAAATATTTCTTTTCCACTCAAAAATAAAATATGAATAAAGGTTTACAACTTTGTGAAACTTCTTTTTTGAGTTTATGCCATTGAAATAAATAAATAATAAAAAAATTAAAACATTTGTCGGTTTTGTTTACATGTTTATTGGGTTGCATGCGACCCATGGGCTGGACACCCCTGCTCTAAACCTTTTTCCCGACATCAGTCTGGTGAAGACTGCTAAAGTGTTACTGGATGGCTGTTTAAATATAGTTGTCTCAAGATCTGGAGGACTGTTTTTCCTGACACCAGCTAGGATAGTTGTAGTCACATACTAACTCTCAATTATGTGAAATTATCATTAAATAGGAGGGCTATATGTTGAGTGGGGAGAGCTGTGGGTAAGTTGCTAGTGTGACCAGGTTGAACAATTGATATCAATGCCAGTTTAATAAACAAAAAAAAAAGTGCATGGTACAATAACCTGCTATATACTGACTAAAGCTAATATCTCAATTGACTGAGAGAGAGAATGTACAATTCTAACTATCATTCTAAGTACAATACCCCAGGAAAAGAACTCAATAGTTCTGGATCCAGTTCATACAATGTTGGCATGATAATCATGGATCTGGTCGAGGTCAGTAGGGAGTCTTCTAGGAGAGTTCAATGGAAACGAGACTGGAGGTAAAGGCTGGTGGAGATAGTTTCATTTATTAGTTCTTCGAACTATACTCACTTCATTGTATTATGTCTGCCCTGTAGGTCAGGTGCATGGCCATTATATCCCCATCTGATGTGGAAATTCGATCAGGTAACCCAATGTTTTCTAATAGTGACACTTTGACTGTGTCATCACTGGGCCAGCTAGGGCAATGGGAATTTGACTTGTCAGATTGTTGTTATGAGACTCATTTACATATAGACATTCCCACATATCAACAATTAACAATTAGCTGTTATAATTTCTTTTGTGATTAATTCCTGGATCTCACACACACACACACACATATATATATATATGAAAACTAGCAATTTTGTCACATCAAAAATTTATCTATTTGATGTGACAAAATTTAATCTCAACAGGTCAGAAAATACTAAATTTTACAAACATTGGACTTACCTATATTTCAGCAATAATTCATTAGATTTATCTAAAAAGTCTTCAAATTCAGGACAATATCCAACAGTATAACAACAATGCATAAAATTACTAAAAGCTTTAAAGCTAAAACAATGATCACTTTTTAGTATTAACTTGGCCATAGCATTGATAACATCAGATAATAGATAACGACTATAAGCAAGATTTTGCGATACATATGAAACAAATTTTGGAGTAAATTTACTTTTAAAAAAATTATATTTATTCATACATCCTTCAATTGCAATAGTATATAAAAAGTTTGAGTCACTATATAAGAGTTTTTCAGCTGAAATTAACTTATTCAAGTTATTGAATGTTACATTGGACAAGTTTGATATAATCACACTATTCAGTTTTGCTTTAAGATCATCTATTATTATTGAATTTCTATTTCCATATGAATTTAGATGTAAGGCAATTGACAGCATTAATATATCATGTCCACTGAACTGTGAACTCATCTCAAACAACTTATTGAACACTGTTTGAGAAATTTTAAATTCGTTACAAGATATTAGAAATGCAGTACTAACACTAAATTTCCTTGTATTTAAACATTCTGGATTATCACAATAATGTTTACAAAATTTAGAATATATTTCTTCAAATTTATAATGTTGATAATTCATAACTTTATACCTAAATAATAAATAATACTGGCATATTTTAAATGGATCTTTAATTAATTTAATTTTATCTGCAAACTTCTCCCATAATTTGTTTAAATAATTTTTATTTGTTACAGAAAGATTAATAACACTGTCTGCAAGGATAGAACTATATGCCTCTAATGGTAATGAATCAAATATGTCAAATAGTCTTTTTTCAATGTTTTCCTTTTCTTCAACTTTACAAAATAATGATAAGCAATATAATATCAAAATTTGATTGTGTATAGAAAGATCATCTTGTAATAATTGAACTGCTCTATCTCGAATGACTTTTGACAAATTATCAAAATTACAGTGCCCATTTTTCACCAGTTTTGGCATAATGGACAATTGACTAATATCCATCATTGATATTTTGTCACACAATAAGTCTACTAACAGTTGCATTGTATTTATGTATTTATGTTGATTAGTTGATATTGAGAGGGCTAAAAGACACTTTATGATAACACCAGTTGATAATGTTTCAATTTTCATTATTTCTTCTACTTTTTTAGCAAATTCTTCAATAAATGAATCTGAGAGCAATTTCTTTAAATGAATAATAGAAATTGCAATGCATTTTAATTCTTCTCCCGTTGTGATATTTTTAGAAATATCTGCAAGATGATTAACAAGAAGTGACATTAAAGTTACATTTTTGTGTCCTAAATTTTCTATAGCAACTGAACAACATGAAAGGGCTTGAAGACTGAATAAGTGATAATTTCTTTGTGCTTCATTCAAGAGATTTTGCATAACTGTTTCATTAATACCTATTCCAATTCTTCTTAATGCTAATAGAACAAAGGGTAAAATATTAATGGGTATATCATGATATTGTTGATTAATAGAAGACAATAATGTGGTAAATTTTGGATGATTTAAAACTTCTTTCTTGAATTTCACACTCATTTTGAAATTTATGAAACTTAAAATTTTTTTCATATCCCCTAAAGTAACTGCAGCTTGATTAATGTGATATATAGAAGGTATAGAATCGGGATGATGAAAAAGGTGATTGAATAATTCCTATAAAAAAAAGGACAGAAACTTAAATAAAATTTATAAATGAACAATTTTTCATCAAATACAGTGGACCCTTATGTAACATTATTAATTAGTGCAAAATGCTCAGCAACCCACAAATATAACTTTTCAAAATGTCATAATAATCTACATTTTACATAAGAAAAGCCCACACATCTATGCACATTTATGCTTTTCCAGTTACTACACAATTGCATAAGGTATTATGTTTAGGGATTGCAATTGCTGGATCCCTCATCCAGCAATCCAGCTGGATCCAGCGCATTTTTCGGCCTGCTGGATCCGCAAATACTCAATTAACTTTCTAAATAATGGTGCAAAAGTCTACGTTGTCAGCGTTGCCGCTTTGCTAAGTGCGCTATCGCTCGGCGGCGAGAGCGACATTGCCATTCAGTGCAGCACGTGCTACACTCCCTCTCTACACCGCACCACCTGTCCTTTTACCTCTGCTGATCTAATTGACAGTTGACTTTTCGCTCTCGCTAAATAAAGTGTCTTCGCGCTAAATAAAATAAGTAACATCCTCTCCTAGTCCTGGTGCATAATTCTAATTTACGGTCGGTTGTGACGTCAATGAATCACGTGACGGATCGCTGCTTCAGCTGCGAGACACCGGCACTTTTTCGACTTTTTTTCCTGAATAAACTCGGTGCGCAATAAAAACATTATTTATTTCATTTTTCGCAGCTCGAAGAAATTAGAGAATTTGAATTTTTAAAAATTTTTTGAAAAATTTCGGAGATATTGCGACTAAAAAAATGCCAGGGGGCGTCTATGACACGCTACATGATCTTAAATGAAAATTGAATTATTTACCACAAAAATGGCTCTAACGATTTGGATCAAACTTGGTTAGTTTAGTGAATTGCGTAAATACATATATAGTGGAACCAGCAGCAATGGCAGAGGAGATTATGGAAATGGAAAGCGATGATCCAGATAACCCGTATTCCCTAAATTTCACCTTGGAACAAGAATTGGAGATCCAACTAAAGCGTAAGAAAGAAAACTTCATGAAACAGAAAGAAACTAGTACTGAGAAGGATTATGATAAGTTATTAAAAAAGGAAATGGCTGTTTATGAAAATGAGGGAGTCAGAGGTGAAAACTTATCTTTGATTTATAATTATTTGATGACCCTGAAACCAACTAGCGTAGAGGCTGAAAGGGCCTTCTCTGCAGCGGGATATATATGCAGTGCATTAAGAAGTAGGTTGGGAGACAACACCATTAATACTATTTGTTTTTTGAGATCCTACTTCCAGAAAAGTCAAAAAAATAACATGATAACATGTTAAATGACAAAGAAATATTTGATAACAAAAACATATTTGATGATAAAAAATAATATGAAATAAAAAAATAACACAAAAAAATAAGTGATTGATTTAATTTTATTTAATCCTTTAAAATACTTTATTCAAGACAAGACTGATATTTTATAACTTCTTCTCTAATTCTATTAAGTAAGAGTATTTAACTTTTATTCTATAAGTGGTTAAATTACTTATAAATAACTACAGACTGATATGTAGAGCCTATATAAGAAAACTAGTAAGACTGATAGCCA
>NW_019384349.1:1063965-1122902 GCF_000671375.1 Centruroides sculpturatus
TGTTTTGATTTCAAGTGTGTTCTATTTAAATTGCGCATTGTAAAATGGATAACTTTATTCAAATAAATAGAAAACGTGTTGAAGACTCAGGAAAGAGTACAAAGGAAACTGTAGAAAAACGAAAAAAATACAGAAAATATGATGACCAATATTTAGATTTTGGATTTACTTACGTTAGCAAAGGAAATGTGGAACTACCCCAATGTGTTGTTTGTCATAAGGTGCTGGCAGCTGAAAGTATGCTTCCTAATAAATTGAAACGTCATTTAGAAACAGTTCACAGTAATTTACAAGGAAAACCGCGAGATTTTTTTGCAAGAAAATTGCGAGAACTGAAACATCAGTCGACATCCTTGTTTTCCAGAGCATCTATTCCCTCCAAAGCACTGCTCGCCTCTTATAAGGTCGCTCACCGTATTGCCAAATGCAAGAAACCACACACGATTGCTGAAGATCTTATTTTACCTGCAGCGATTGATATGGTATCAGTAATGATTGGAGAATCGGCGGCTAAAGAAATAAAAAATATTCCTCTTTCTAACAATACGATTAGTCGTCGCATTCATGACATAGCTGAAGACATTAATGAGCAAATTGTGGAAAAACTTTCTGGTTTATTTGCCATTCAACTGGATGAAGCGACAGACAGTAATAACGACGCTCAATTAATATGTTACGTGCGGTACATGGAAGGAGCAAATGTATGTGAGGATTTGTTATTTTGCAAAGAAATGACTGATACCGGGAAGGCTAGTGATTTGTTTGCGATCATAGATTCATACATGAAAGAAAATAACATTCAATGGGAGAACTGTGTTGGTGTGTGTACAGATGGAGCTCGCGCGATGTCAGGGCAATATGGAGGACTTCAAGCTCTCATTAAAACCAAGGCACCAAATGCAAAATGGACACATTGCGTCATACATAGGGAGGCCCTGGCTACAAAAAATATTTCACCTGAATTAAATCTTGTGATTGATATAATTATTAAAGTGGTAAACTTTATAAAAACAAGACCCGTGAAGGCAAGATTTTTCCGAAAGCTTTGTGAAGATTTGGGTGCCGAGCATACATCTTTACTTTATTACTGTAACTCTCGTTGGTTGTCGAGAGGTAACGTACTCTCACGTGTATACGAATTAAAACATGAGTTGTACACGTATTTATTGATAGAATCGCATCGTGACGCAGAAAAGTTTAAAGATACTGACTTCTTAATAAAACTGGCGTATCTTTGCGACATATTTGAGAAATTAAATGTCCTTAATAAATCGCTGCAGGGAAACGAAACGCATATACTGCAACTGGCTGATAAAATTGCAGCGTTTAAAAAAAAGTTGCTGTTGTGGAAAAGAAAAATAGAAGAGGAGCATGGAAATACTGACTGTTTTCCTGTTTTAAATGGCTTTCTGCAGGAAAAATCTATTCAAAATCTGGAGCCAAGTTTGCAATTGATATTTATCCAACACTTATCAACACTAAGCACCCATTTTGATACATATTTTCCAAAGAATGTAAATCAATACGACTGGATTAGAGACCCATTCCAGTCGATCCCAACCCCATCTACACTTTCAACATTCGAGGAAGAAAAGCTATTAGAACTATTTTGTGATACGAGCCTAAAACTATGATTTGATAAAGACAAACTATTTCAATTTTGGAGCAATGTATCCCAAGAATATCCTGCTATCAGTACTACAGCTTTGAAGGTTCTTTTACCGTTTACTACATCGTACTTGTGTGAACTGGCTTTTCTGCAGTTGCAGTAATCAAGTCGAAATACAGGTCACAGATAAATTTAGAAAAAGAAATGAGAGTAGCGATTTCAAAACTTTGCCCCGATTTGAGAAGTTATGCTCAGAAAAGCAAGCTCATCCTTCTCATTAATTGTACTATTATATTTTCTAATAAATAATAATTATTAAGATTTTATATTCTTTGGAGTTTTCATTGAATAATGAAGTAATTTTAATGTCTGCTGGAGCTACACGCAGGTATCTTTTTTTAGAAGGGCGTCGCATAAAAGTTACAGCCAGTAAAGGGAGTCACAGTATAAAAAAGATTGGGAACCCCTGTATTATACTATATCAGTGGTTCCCAAACTTTTTTATTCTTGCACCCTTGCTAAATCCAAATTTTTCCAAGGTGTCCTATGTCAAAATCTAACAAGTACAATTTGCAAAATAGAGAAATAGCCAATATTTTTTAAAATTAATGAGTTAGGATGTTAAATAAAAAATAACTAAAAAACATATTTAAGATAACAAAAAAATGTGATTGAGCAAATTCAATTAATTATAATTAGTGGGATGGATGAGCCTGTTGTTTACTGCACATTTTCTCAAATCTTGGGATCAAACTACACACAGCCACCTTCATTTTCTTCTCCACATTGATTTTTGTGCAATGTTTAGTTTTTATCACAGCTACAAACTCAGCTTCTCACAAATAAGAAGTTGCAAATGGAATTGATTCTCTGAGCTTTACTACTTGGAAGGGATATTCATTTTTTTACTGATATTCAAAATTCAGTTAATTCCATGCTGCTAAATTTTATTTTCAATGTATTGTTGTAAGACAACTCAATAAGATTCTCTTCTTCTGCAGAAGTAAATTAAGATGGAGCACTGGCATCTTGATTCCATGCAAATTTATCGATATCATCATTTTGAAAATATTTCTGAAATTAGTTGATAAGCTATGATAACTGTTCTTCAAAACTAGATTTCATACTTTGAGATAAATCAACCCCATCATAGGTCAAAAACTGTTGCAACAAGGGGAAACATTCTTTTCCTCCATCTTCATTTATTTTACTTTTCCATAGTTATAACTTTTTTTTATAAAAGTTGAAATATATATTTGTGGTCTTCCTTTTTAAGAAAAATATAAATTTTCTGTCACAGTTCAAACATACGTTTGAACTGATGGTAATGCTTTTTACTTTCTCAAAGTGCTGTAGTAAAACAAAGAAGTGTGCTCAGATACTATATCCTCACATAATTGTTTGAAAAATCTTGCCTTTAATGGCAGAGTTTTTATAAAGTTTACTATATTTATTACATATTCTAAGGCCTGGTTCAATGTAGACTCGGAGTTTTTCATGTGAGTGCTTTCCTGTGAATAACGCAATGGGTCCACAGTGCATCAGGGTCTTTGCTTCAAAAAAGTGCTTGCAATCCTCCATAACACCTGGATGTAGAACAAGCACCATTAGTACAGATACCCAATGCATTTCCACCACTCCAAATTATTTTTGAATATAAAAATATTAAGGATCTTGAACAAGTCATGAGCCTTAGCACCAGCAGTGATACTTTTACAAAAAAGAAAGTCTTCTACAATGTTATTACTACCTATAAACTGTACATAGCAAATCAAGTGAGCATTATTATTATTATCTGTGTCCTCATCCGGCTGCAACCCAAATTCCTTCCCTTTTATTTTTTCAATTAACGGAAGACTGGAAATCCTCCACTATATGATGTATTCTGCGACTAATGGTGTTGTTGGACAAAGGCACTTTTAAAAGCTGCTTCCAAGCCGACTCACTGATCATAATGTTCACCATATCTACAGCAGCTGGTAGAATGAGTTTTTCTGCAATTGTATGAGGCTTTTTACATTTTGCAATTCTATATGCCACTTTTATTACTGAGTTAATGATTTGCACCAGGTCTAATAGATGTCACATTGTTTGAAAGTGGAAGTAAAATTATGAAAATTTCATAATATTTCGTGGCCTCTGTGAGGAAGCCGCGGCACCCTAGAGTGCCGTGGCAAACCACTGTACTATATGCAAGATGTGCGGTCAACTTTCTAATCATGGAAATCCAGACCATAAGTCAATAACTTCCTGCAGAAATTCAACAACAATCTGTATGGGCTAACACTAAAATTTGATAAAAGTAGCATGAGTGAAGCCTATTCCTGGATATACATATGGCAATTAGAAATGTGGTGGTTGAAATGTCTATATTCCACAAACCAATGTACAGCCCAATTTTCATTCCCATCACATCCTACGATCTGCCTTTGTATAAAATGGCAACATTTAGATTCTTAATGAGATAAGCATTTATGCATTGCTTGAGTAAGAATACCAACAAAGAACTTCAACATCTTGCAGACATAACCAGAGTACAATGGAACCTCTATATTCGTTGTCAATCTGTTTCTAAGGATCTAACGAATATGGAAAATGACGAATATAGAAACAATTTTTCTCATAATAAATAACTGATATTTAATTAATTATTCCCATCCTAAAAAAAGATACAAGAATAAAAATTTTGTTATTTGTAAAACTTAACCTTTATTGTACTAAAAAATACAGTATAGTGGTAGAAGGGAAAGAGTAAGGTTATTATTGTTTAGAAGACATACCATCAATTAAAACATTAGGTAATTACAATTATGATCTTGGCATATTAAATTCTTTGGCTAAGTTGGAAACACTAGAGAGGTTGTGGCTGAAATTTTCATCTCTAAATTGTGAATGTCAAATGTTGAGTGCCGCCATCTTGCAAGCCTAAAAGTTTGATAATGGTGTTCAGAATGTCGAGCTTTTGATAATGGTGTTCAGAACGTCGAGCTATGATTGAATTTACATAGCATGCATATCTCTTACAATTATTTTTCATATACAGTGGTGCCTCGTATAACGGACGCTGCAAACAACAGACTTTGTTTGGCTGTTACGTGACTTAAGCAACGGACTGGCTGCGAACAAGTGCTAATGATGTTTCCACTCTTTTGCCGTACCAATGACAATCTGCTATTTTTAGAATATATTAGTATTATTAGAATATATTATTAGTATATCTGAAGTACAGAGCTCCCGTTGGGATTTGGCTTGCTCTGTTGTTTATTATGTACATCACCTCAGTGCATGGTATTTACATTTATTCAAGTGTTGTGCAAATCATGGCTTCCAAAAAAGATGATAAGGTGATTTCAATTGAAACAAAGCAAGAAATCATCAGAAGGAGTAAAAGTTGACAAAGACTTCCTTATCAAATGGGGAGAGGTTCAGGAGTTTACCGACACTCATTATTCAGACACAGCTGAGGCCAACAGGATCAATGATCTCTACAGTGACACCCTTGCTCATCATTTCCGACAGATGTTGAAGAAGAGAGAGAAACAGACCACCTTGAACATGTTTTTCAAGAAGCCAGCTGCCAAAAAACAGAGGATGGAACAAGAGGAGTTGACTCTGCAAGCCCTGGTAGCCTCTTCTGAATCTGACTCTGATTAAAAAACAATAAAAAGAAACCTGCTGAAATGTGTAAAAAGTTTGTATCTGTATGAATGTGTGAAGAAAGTGTTCCTCCACCTCCTCCTCACAACATCTGACTACCCGGCATAATTGGTGACTGCTCCATTTTCATTTTTTTTTTTATGGTACAGTACAGTTATTTTATGCTGTGGAATGAATTATATGTTTTAACATGTATTTCTATGGGAAAATGCGTTTCATATAACAGACTTTTCACTTAACGGACATGCACCTGGAATGAATTAAGTACATTATATGAGGCACCAATGTATATGAATAATGTCAATTGATTTGCATAATCTTGTTATAATATTGATATATAATTAAAGAAACATAATTAATTTACAAACGTACATTGACATTTATACAAGAAAGGTACTTTTGTGTTTTTTTTTTTCCACCCTATGGGCACAAAGAGGTCCTTTTTACCCAGATTTGACCTTTGATTCTCCTTGAATAGTAGGCTGCCAATTAATTTCTATCTCCGTTCAATTTGCTAGTTTACACATAGTGCCATTTATTGACAAAAAATTTAAGAAAATGTAAAACATTCGATTTGCTGATTTACGTTAGCACCAATAGATGGCGTTACCTGTAAATGAGCAAATGAAATGTTTCAATTGAATGTAAATCAGCAATTACATTTTCTTAAATTTCTTACGCTATGCGTAAATTGCAAGAAAATATTCTAAAATACAGTTAATAATAAACAAAACTTCCATAAGTACGAATTTGTCTTATTTCACATCATTTCCTGGTAAGGTTGTCGACTGCATGGGATTGAAAGTGTTATCCTGTGAAAAGTCTATAAGAATTTAATTTTTCACATCTAACAACTTGAGTTTTTTCATTTCTAAATGGTACTTTCTGAATTCTAATAAGCTCCCTCTAGTAGCTGAGTGCATAAAACCACCAAACTCTGGTAGTTAGTTAGTCAGGGGTTCGGGCATGGCGAATGGGCTGGAGTTTTCCGGATTTTCTTCACGTTAGCAAGACCTAATTAGAGTCCTGCTTCTTATAAGTCTTCCTGGGATCTTCTAACCTTTGGCATATCGCTCACATGTTGCATTGCCCTAACCAAATAAACCAAACCAATTCTAATGAGCAGGTATTTATTGTGACATCGTCACAATGCCAGGTTGCAACTTTTAGTCACGATGATCTCAATTTAGGGGTGTCTTGCTCCTGTAAATCATACTTTTCCTGTTAGCAATAGAATTATGCTGGTTATCTATCTAACTCCATTCAGGGAAAAATTTTAAATTGATGTAACGTGACTTCCGTTCAAAACCAGAAGTTTCTATATTGTTAATCTGGGTCTCCTGCTCCTAAGCATATCTGGTCTTGCCTTTCATCTATCTAACGCCTTTCTCAAGATTAAAGACAGACAGACAGAAACAAACACAGATGGACAAGGGACATCAGTCAGAATTTATAGGTTTACAATGTTTTTCAAATTGCAGCCCAATAATTTTTCCATAAATGCAATATTTATGAGAACACACTTCCCACATAGTTTATACAATCTGTTTCCAAAATTTAAAAAATTTATTATCACATAAAAGCAATTATTCTAGCATTTTTACAAGATTGTGTGATTTGTTTAAATACAAAAAAAAAAGTCTTTTAGACATTAAGGTTAACAACTTTGATCACACACATGGCGACCACAACCCACCCAACACAGATCACTTTTCAATTATTAATTAATAGTCATTGACCATTCTCTCTTCTGGGAGGAGGTCAACAACTACTTTTGGTCAAATTACTTCTACTTCCTTCTGCAAAAAGTCTCCTTTCTATTGGACAAGTTGTATGGTGGCATTCAAATAGGAAAATTGTATAATACAAGGTTACCAGTCAAGCATAAAATATATTTTAAGTGGTTTTCAAGGGTGCCGAGTTTAAATATATAATCCGTTTTTTTGCAAAATTTGATTGGTTGGCAGATTACCATTTCATATTCAGCGGTTTCTTAGAGTTAACATTAGGGAAAAATACGATATCTTAAATTTTTTAAGATATATTTTCAATTGGTTTTTACTTGACCAATGAGATGTATCATTTCGTACCATCCAAGTATTGCATTGTACCATTGTATAAACATGACAATGGTAGGCTAAAATAACCAAACTCTTTATATAGTTTTCATTTTAATGTTACTTATATTATAGTGCTTAATTTATATAACTACAAAGATTATCTTATGTAAGAGTTCTTTATTTGTCTACTGTACACAATTTAAAACATTTTAAAAATGTGTTAGATTGGTCACTCGGTGTGGTAAACCTTTGTAAATATAAATGAAATACTATAATATAATATAAGGATTAAAAGTACAAAATAATCGAATAATCAACTTTTGTTGTTTTTTTTTATCCAGGTAATGCCGGGCTCATCTGTTAGTAGTTTAAGAATAAGCAATGAAGTATTTCAAAATAATAGAATTTGAACACTTTATTTTTTAATTATCTGACAATAAAATAAATGCTTTATACTTAAAATTGAATTATTGTGGATTATTTTAATATTTAAAATATTAAATAGATGATTTCATTTATTTTCAGCCAATTCAGTTGCTTCATTTCAATATGGAAATATCAAAGCCTGGAAAATTACCAGTTGGAAGAACAGAAATTCCATTTGAAATACCTCTCAAACCAAAGCCAAACAAAACTTTATATGAAACATATCATGGAGTATTTATTAGCATTCAGGTAATTTTCTAATGAAAGGTTTTTTAGTAATAGTTGTTACATGTAAACATATTTAAAAAAATGTTTTTTACTGTAATGCCAAACCAGATGATTTAACTGAAACAGTTCTACAGTAGAGCGTCGTTTATCCGAATCAATTGGGGACTGGGGTTGTTCGGATAACTGATTCTGTACGAAAAAATATATTAACCTATCCCGTGTTGAAATTTTTCTCCATTGCGTGTCGCTTCGTGTTGAATTTTCATCGATGTTAAGCTTAATGTAAACTTTTAAAAATAATAATCGTGGCTATTGTATCATTTAAAAGTTATTTCTTTATTTTTTACAAACAAAATATATATATTGAAAAATAAAAACAAAAAAAATTATACTTTAAAAGTTGATCTAGTATCAAAAACGTTCGATTCAGCATGACACACAGTCCTCAGAAAAACACCACACAAAAGTGTCAGTGCTGCCAGCTAAAACACACACATCAACAAAAAAAATATTAANAACGTAAAATATTTGAGTAGCCCAAGACATAGCCAAAGATTGCAGCGCCACAGCACTGGCGAAAATTTAAATTTGCCGACTGGAATTCTTTCGGATGATTGACTTTCAGATAATCGACACACTACTGTACTAATAAATCTATTATTGATGCTCCCAACTTGGACATGCATGTAAAATTAGCTGGAGAATCATGAGGGTGATGACTATTTATTATATATAAGTTAGTCTTTAACCTATTCAATAAACTAGTCACTCTGCTTATTGCTAACCAAATCATTTGATAATCGTGAATTCAAAATAATAATCCCATGAAAAATACTGTCCATTTTTGTGTCAGTCCTGGCATTTGAATCACCCAATAATAGATCATAATCAACAAAATAACTAGAAATTAAATCTTCTGAATCATCCAATATGTTATTAAAAACAGGTATATTCAGATAATATAAAATAATTAGATTTTGAAAATTGCTGAATTTCTTTTGATAAAAATTAGTCTTGTTTAAATATTGAGTTGCCTTCAGCAGGTCTACATTTCCTAAATTCCATTTATACAAAGATGATGATGGCCTTGTATCTTACTACTCAGATCATCCTGCTTAAACTAAAAAATTTTCTCCAATTTAATTTCAATCTTAGTCAAATTTTCATCAATTTCATTATGTAGATCAGTGGTTCTTAACCTTTTAGTGATGGGGGACCATTTATCAAAATTTTTGTCTTGTCATTGGACACGAGCTGTTTGGCAGTAATATAGGTTCTTATAAGGTTGTTCTATAAATTAAACACGTAGAAAATTATTCGGAACCAAGAGTATTATATTATTTGCGAAAGTGTTACATTAATTACATTATTTTAGTGCGATTTTTGTGACTGCATACTGTTTACCAACTGCTGAATTCTTGGTTCAGTGCTACTCAAAGGAAATGCATGTCGGCACTGGCATCCAACCGATTTCGATGTTTATTTTTAATTATCAAAAGCACTGAGAATCCTTGCTCGCATAAATATGTGGTTGAAAATAAAGTTAGGCACTGTAAAGCAATTTCTCGAATTTTAGGGAAAGCAATAGCTTTTTGGCTCCAAAAATCTTTAAGATTAATTCCTGTCTCGAATGTATCCTTGCAGTTACTATCATGTTGCATTTCAATTAACTCTTCTTGTATTTCATCCGTCACCTCAGAAATGTTGATTATGAAAGGATTGCAAATCAGTTTCCGAATACCTTTATCCTTGCAGTCAGGAAAATAGCGATAGAATTCATTTTTCAAGCTTTGCAAATGGAATGTAATGTTCTTTTGTATTTGTCCTTTAATCTCAGCATACTGTCAATCAATAATTGGGTTCAATGTATCAAACGCAGAAAAATTCTCTCTTTCGACTTTGGTGATCCATAGGTCGATTTTAGCGATAAACGCACTGATTTTATCTTCAAATGCAAATTTATTGCTAGTGACTTCCAGTTTCATATTTTCTGACCGCGCACCATACCCCAGCCCAGTCTGCTATTGGCTCTAACCTTGACGTACTGCGCATTGTCATCAACGTGTCGTCATTTATTTAATAATTTTGGGATAACTTTCGCGGACCACTTTGGATGCTTTCAGGGACCACCAGTGGTCCACGGACCACAGGTTAAGAACCACTGATGTAGATTAACAAAGCCAATTGATTGTAGCAGATACCTCACTTAAAGCATTAAGGACTGTGTCAAACCTTTCATCTAAATATGAAAGTATTTTTTAAGGAATTGACCTACAGTAGACACCCCCTATAACACGGGTTCATATAATGCAGATTTGTATATCGCGGTGAAAAAATTGCGACCGTATTCGTATAAAGATGCTAAAAGAGACTCGTAAGATGCGGTAAAACGTCATCGCCAACTCGTGTGGTGACAGGATTGGTTGAATCTGGACCAATAGTGGACAAGCAGCCGAACTACTTACACACTATGGAGTTTAGGCGGGTAAGTTGAGTTTACTATCGTCTGCACAGTATATAGGCCTAAATTGGGTACTGTAAGTCTAATACAGTACTGTAATGATATACATTTCTTGTGAAAAAACATTTCTTACTCAACGGTCATAAAAATTATTTCTATTAATGATGTCTCCAAAGTTCAACGAATTTTTCGCAGAAAAATAACTTATCAGAAAACACGGCCGCCGTTCGGTGCGCTGCTCCGCGGTGAAAACAAGCTTAAGCAATGGCATGGTCGAACGGTGCACACTCAGTAAGTAATTCTACAATTTTTTGTTTATAGCATAGTTTATACAGATTATTCCCAAAAAATTATACGTGTTTTGGAAATGTTGAGTGAAATTAGTCTAGAATCGATTAATTTTATGGAAGAAAACCTTTCAAACAGCCATAGTCAGTAAACTGCACACATGCCGGGCTGTGATTGGCTCATGTATTTGAAGATTCCTACAATGCAAAATTCTTATAAAGTGGAATGTATCTACCGTGTTATAGGGGGTCGACTGTATTTGATTCTAATCTAGCAGGAAAAAATTGTTCAATTTCTCAATTTTCAACATGGGTTCGCTAGAATGTCCTACTCTTTACATTAGGAAACTGAACTGTTGAATCAGGAGGAGTATGGTATAAGGGACAAGTTCTATGTTGAAATTTAACGTACAATGAATATAAATAACCACAGTTACAGTCATGGTTTTTCTTATAATACCACAGAATTGGTATTTTGTGATATTTTTTAAATATTAACATGGCAAACTCACAAGCCAAATGGTGTGATACGACGATGCATGCTGCCATAGGATGTGGTGCTTTGAGTCGTGTCAGCCATGATGGATAATGTGCTAAGAGATTACTACGTTTTTGAAGCTCTTTTGTATGCATAGTCTGTATTTAAATTTTAAAAAATTGTCAACTCAAATATACCATAATTTGTTTTAGATAGGGGCTATAGATGAAAATTGCTGATGTTAATAACCAATGTGATCAAAATTAAATGCTAGATTGTAAATTAGCATTCAAAATTTAACAAATCTGAAAATATGAATGCTACAAATAAAAAGAACAAAGCAAATAAAAGAATGAAATATTTTAAATGAACATATTACAGAATTGAACACTGTAAAGTACTTATATACATGAATATTGACAAACTAAAATAAAATGTTATTGGTTATAACATAGTAATGATTGTCAAGAATGTAACAAGCCATTTAGATTATGAGAGTTTTTTAATGTCGTCTTCTCTTACAAGGTCAGATTACACAACATTCTATTTGAATTCTATTGAATATTTTGGGGATTCACCCAAACCTTGGCTGAATATCATGACACAGTCTGAATTAGAAGACAGTTTAATTAGTTCATAAACTAGTGACACAATGTCTGAGTGAATGGCAATGAGTTGTATCTTTCCAGATTCTTACCATTCAGTGGAGCATCTGTTGTTTAATTCACATCTTTCAATATGTATGGCTTTGTTGTTTGTAACAGAGATCAATAAAATGTATTATGTATTGCTGTCAAAATTTGTGACTTACTAAATGTATAATTTTGTGTGTGTGTACACACACACACACACAATTGTAATGTTCCAAATATATAAGTTAAAATACACCTATAACTTTGTTTATTGTAATCAGATAGTTATTGTTTTCTTCATACAAATATTGAGAAGACAGCTTAAAAATACTTATCAGCCTCACATGTGCCTATTAGTGGGCAACTATTGGCAAGCACCAAATTCAACAGAGGATGCTCAAGATGGCTGCCGAAACAGGTAAGGAACCAACCATATGTTTGTTCAGTGCCTGAGCCGATTCAGTTTCCATCAGTGATGACTACTGCAATGACCAAATGGAGAACAAATCATTGAATTTATGTCGAATTCTAGACTATACGAGGGGTGTTCAAAAAGTATTGGATCTTTCTTTTTCCCGTGTAAACCAATGATGCACAGGAAGTTTCTTTTGGTGGAGTTGTGGAGGGGTCATCATGCACAGTCCTAAATTTTTTGCCGCCTGCAGGAAGTGTCAGTCGCTGGTAGTCGGCCTATGAGTGAGGACGTGTAGTGAGCTCTCATCAGATTCCACTACGTTGGAAAATGACTGAACAACGTGAGCAGTGATATTGCATCAAATTTTGCCAAAAGCTTGGTGATACCCAAGCGGAAACCATTCACAAGATTCAGCAAGCTTTCGGGGAGGATCCTCGAGGCAAAAAAAGTGCTGCAGGTCTGCAGCAATGTCAAGGTCATATTGACAGTTTTTTTAGACGCCCGTGGGGTGGTGTATCCTGAGTATGTGCCACAAGGCCAAACATCGCAAAGGAGTACTACCAGGAGGACCTTCATCGTCTTTGTGATGCTGTGCAATGCAAACGACCTGATCTATGGTCAACCAAAACTTGGCAGCTCCATCATGATAATGCATTCGCCCATTCTGTGCATCTGAATTGGACTTTTGTCGCCAAACACAACATTCCTGTGGTTCGTCATGCTCCGTAAGACTTTTGACTATTTCCCAAGCTGAAAATGCCGCTAAAAGGAACCTGATTTTAGTCAAGAGAAGACATCATGCGGAATGCGACAGACCGGCTGATGGCCATTCCAAAAGATGCGTTCCAGCAGTGTTTCCAGCAATGGCAGGAGCACTGGGAGAAGTGTATACATTACCAAGGAGACTACTTTGAAGGGGATTAGGGTTTTGTACCTCAAAATCAATAAATGTATTTTTGCCGACCAAAGATACGATACTTTTTGAACACCCCTCATATCAGCGACACGAAACGTTTTGTAGAAGGTGAAGCTGTTTTGGATGCTGGACACATCGTATTTTGTGGATTAAACTCTAATGATGTGTTCAGCATCCAAAACATCTTCACCTACAAGACAACGTTTCCTGTCACTGATATAGTCTAGAATTTGACATAAATTCAGTTATTTGTTCTCCATTTGGTCATTGCAGTAGTCATCACCAATGGGAACTGAATCGGCTCAGGCACTGAAGAAACACATGGTCGGTTCCTTACCTGTTTCGGTAGCCATCTTGAGCGCCCTCTGTCAGATTTGGCACTTGCCAATCATTAGTTATCTTAAGCAATGCTGTAATACTATTGGATATTACATATATGAGTGTTTTAATTAATATAGATGTAATGACAAAGACAATAGACAAACAACAAACAATGCCCAGATTACTATTAATAATAATTACTACAATTAATAAATCTTCAATTTTTTAACATATCCTTTTAATGCCAGTGCCAACTCCAACAAGGCTTGCCAAATACAAATTCTTATTTGTAGCAATGGATTCATTCAGATGAAAAATAATCAATCATTTGAAATATCTCAAATTCACTCTCTCTTTTTTGTTGTGTTTCAGTCTTTAAAAGAAAGAAAAATTCACACAAAATGTTTTTCTGCCTACAAGGAGTGATTTCTCTCTTGTTTGGAAACACTGCACTATACAGTTGACAGCTTTCTATCATCTCTTGTAAAAAAAAAAACAGTAGCTAATTAATTGGAGGGCTAGAACTTTAATTAATAGAAGGGCTTTGACAAACTGGGCTCAGATCTGACAGGATCCTATAAATTGAATTATTGATTCAAATGTAAATAAAATAAAACTTTAATTTCTAACAAACAATATGAACATAGTAACATTTACAACTACTCTAAGAGTATAATTATTAAAATAAAAAACACTGACTAATAATTTTATAAATTAACTTATTAATACATTACATTATTTTTAACTGTATTTAAAATAATACAAGATAATACAGTAATAATAGAATTTTAAAGCTTGAAAACTCTTCTATATATGCTTAATATATTTTATTATTATTATTATTATTATGGTTTTTTCTAATTATGTCGATTTTATATTTTTTCAGTACATGCTTCGTTGCGAAATGAAAAGATCAATTTTAAATAAGGATTTGTTGAAGACTATCGAATTTATTGTTGAATATAAGGTAAGTGAATCTAAGCGAAATATTGTGCAAAATTTAAATAGTAAAATATTTTGGTTTGTCATCATTTATAATCTATATTAATTTACGTGAATAATTTCTAGTAAATTACTAAATAATTAGAAATTTTATATTGAGTTTGTTATTGAAAGTTATTTATTGAATTTAAAATTCTGGAATAATTCAAACAAATATTTATAAACTTTTGAAAGTTGTTTTAATTGTCACAAGAACAAATATTCAAGGTGATAACTTATTTCGTTTCCATTTGAAATTTATCATCTCATTAAAGAAATCAGATGAATCAAGCAGGTATTTTGATTGAATTCAGTTATTAAATGAAATATATAATATATATATAATATTTATTAATTTATAATTATTATTTACATCACAAATCAGTACTGTTTAACTTACAAAACATCATTTCTGTCCTTTTATTCTGAAGAGTGTGTTGAATTATTTAACAAAAGTCTACTTTTGAATGTTAGTGAAATTGTCGACTTTTGATTATCCAGACACTTGAATAAAAAATTATGTAATATTCAGATATTCAAGCATGTGTACTCAAATTATCTCAAGTTTTGTAAGAAAAATATAAAATTTTGTGTATTTATATTAGTTTATTTTAGTATAGTAGTATTTATATTATATTATATCTGTTTTTACTTAAAATAGGCTATTGTTATACAAGATTACGTGAAAACATTTATTATAGTATTTTGAGTTTGTTTTGATTAGTTTAAATTACACAACTTAATTTTCTATTTAAAAGAAAAGGATGTTGAATTTAAATTAAAATAGGATTATCAGAAAGAAATTATTCATATTTTTATAACTATATAATTACTATACTTTTGATTTTAAGAAAAGATAAATGCGGAGTTAGGGAAATAAATTCATATGAACCTTTTGTCAAAAAATGGTTTGTATTATTTGTAGTTCATATCAATCATAAGTTTAAATTGATTTTATATAAATTTTACAATGTTTATTCAGATAAATATTGTAGATTGTGTTTACAATACAGGTAGTCACTGGCTTTCACAAGTAATGTGTATGAAAGTTAAACAATAAAGTTGCATGTTATAAACGATTTCCATTCCCAGAGAACTAAAATGAAAACTTAACTTTTCTATGTTAGATCTTTTTTATACAGTGACCATGCATAGAATGCTTTTTTAAAATATTAAAACTGTAATTTAAATAAAATAAACAATAAAACTTATTTTTCACAAATGGTTTTGCTGTTATCGAAACCAAAACTGGAAGCAAACACCGTCTCACAATAGTTAAAAATTTTGTTTATTGGCTCAAAATGTATGAAGTTGTGAAGTTTTTGGTGTATGAAAAGCCATTTAGGAGCTTAAGAGTGTGCAAGAGAGTGAATTGTCTAGAAGTTGAAGACCACCTGTGTTTGTAAATACATAAGTATCACCAATAATATAGAAATCAGTCTTATAAATTTGATGAATAAATAAATCTACAGTATATGTATATTATAGGAATAAGCATTGAAAAATGTCAAACAGATCCATTGTACTAGTCTAACATCACACTCCAGCAAACTGGAAGTTCTACTGTTGTACTAGTGTACTTTCTCTCTTCAAAGAATTAATTGAGGATTTCAAGTTCTTATGGCACATTTTGATTTAAAAGTTTGTCAGAACCTGCATATGTTTCGATAGTAGTAACATATTTATTAGAGGAGAAGGTGGTATTATGGAACCCCAATTACATTTTAGTGAATTGTAAACAAGGTATCATAACTACACCCACATTTTTTGAGCGAAAAGTACTGGTAACTAGTAAACTAAATGTTCCTAATTGGATTTTTCGCTAGTGTAACTGTAAGTATGGTTTTTGAAGGCTTTTGTACAAAAAGTCCGAAAGTAGGCTTAGAGAAAATCGGGTGGTAATATGGAACCTTACTGTATATTTTCAAAAAAATGCTTTAATGTAGCCAAAAACAAATAGGAAAGGACAAAAAATGTTAAATAATTACAAAATTATTTACTCCAATGTATTTTATCGCAAAAATGCTTTTATAATAGAAAAATATGACCTCCATCAACAATATATATTCCAGCAGCTCTTTTTCGATATTTTCAGACTTTCTACCTAGTGTCTTTTTCCCAAATTGCTCCGGACGAATGTCTGATTGCAAAGAGAGAGTTCGGAGGAGTTGAGTTCCATATTACTGTAAAAGCACCAAAGGGGTCCGTATTTCACGCATCGCCATCTCGAATTAACTTATGTCTGTCGAGACCAAAATTTAAAAAACGTGAACATCACACAGATTAATATGTACCCCTAAGTCTCTGGAACGGAATACATGCACCAGTGAACCTACAACTACACGATTTATATTTTAAAAATAATTAAATTCACTTAGCATTCAAAACTTGTGAATTTTGAAAAAAACAAATTTGCTGATTAAATACGGACAACCGTTTAACTGAAGTAAAACGGGTTTTCCCCTTGCTATGGATGTCTGCCTAGTTCAGTTCATCCACATTCCGCTACAGCTCGCCTTTATTATCAGTTCGAAATGGGGTGGTTCCATAATACCCGCAGTGTTCCATAACACCACCTTCTCCTCTAATTACTTTCATGTTTATAGTTGTTTGAGGTGAAAATTAATTCTATTCCAGATGATAATGGCAGGCACATCTGGTTTCATTACCTGTGTATTTTTAATTTTATCACACAATGGCTCCAGACTGCATAGTCAAACTAAAAATCAAACCAATCTTATAATATAATCAAGATGGGTTGATGATGATAATAAATGCAGAGTCCAAACGGTTAGGAGTTGAAAGTTGAAATTTGGTACAGTTAGGGTACACCATGGGAATGCACACTAAGAAGGGATTTTTGGAAATTCCCTCCGTGGGGAGAGGGTGAGGATTAAGAATTACCCTGAAGAACTCTGCTTCTACCGTACTATTTTAGATTGATTTCCCACAAAAACACAAAAAAAGAAACATATTTTTAAACCATCCAAAAATTCTCTAATTAGCCTTGGAAGAGGAGGGAGCTAATTCTTTCATACGGTGAAAACAGGTAAAATTGGCTATGTAAGATAACCTTTGTAGTTATATAAACCAAATTTCCAGCCATTTCCTTTTTTAATAACTTATCATAATCCTTCTCAGTACTAGTTTCTTTTCGTTTCATGAAGTTTTCTTTCTCATGCTTTAGTTGGATGTGAAATTCGGGGAATCCGGCGTGAATGTTTTTTGGTGCAATAAAGTGTTATCTATCTATCTATCCAGAAATTTATGGGTTTTTTAAAGAAATAAAACATTTTTTTTAAATACTTAAGAAACTTTTATTATTTAGACTGGTCACTATAAATCAGTAAAACTTCTTACACATTTAGGTAGTAAACTTAACTTTGGTTTGGTTTAACACTTGAGATAGAGATAATTAACTTTAAATGTTTAGTTAGATTATAATTATAATATATTAATATAAATTAATTAGTAGAATTACCTTTGCTGTTATTTAACTTAAAGATTACATTAACCGTCCTTACATTATTATAATATAATCAGTGGCTAAGTGGTTATCAGTCTTGCCAGTTTTCTTATATAAGCTCTACATATCAGTCTGTAGTTATAAGTAATTTACTTATTAGTGTTAGTAAAGTAGTGAGTAAGTAATTAGTAGTAGTCTAGTACTGTAGTTAGTTATTATTATCACAATCATGAATCACATACATTCATATCATATATCTTAAGATACTGATACTCATTAATTTAATTAACTAGGTAGTCTTAGTTTCTCACTAATTTTAACAATAAAATTGCCTAGCCTAGCCCACTAACCACTTATAGAATAAAAGTTAAAAACTCTTACTTAATAGAATTAGAGTAGAAGTTATAAAATATTAGTCTTGTCTTGAATAAGATATTTTAAAGGATTAAATAAAATTAAATCAATCACTTCTGTTATTTTTTGACTTTTCTGGAAGTAGAATCTTAAGAAACAAATGGTATTGATGGTGTTGTCTCCCATCCTGCTGCTGAGAAGGCCTTTTCTGCCTCTACGCTAGTTGGTTTCAGTGTCATCAAATAATGATAAATCAAAGATAATTTTTCGTTTTGATACCCTCACTTTCATAAACAGTCATTTCCTTTTTTAATAACTTATCATAATCCTTCTCAGTACTAGTTTCTTTTCGTTTCATGAAGTTTTCTTTCTCATGCTTTAGTTGGATCTCTAATTCTTGTTCCAATGTGAAATTCGGGGAATCTGGGTTATCTGGGTTATCTGAATCATTGTTTTCTACCTCTGTAATATCCTCTGTTGCTGCTGCTGTTGTTCCACTACATATGTATTTACACGATTCAGCATATTTTTCAATTTTTTGGTCATACTTCTTCAGGTTCTGTATGTAAATCAGCATCCCTGTGACCTCAGTAAGACGCCATTCTCTGATTCTTTTGTGGAGTGCCTCAGAAAGGTTGGCACTCAAGATTGTGTCCTGTCTTTTTAGTTTGTCTAAGACAAATTTCGGGGTTGCGTCAGCAGTTATCAAATTCGACTCTTCTGCAGAAAGCTTCTATGGCCAGTTTAAACTGCGATCGTTCTGTCACGTGATTCATTGACGTCGCAACCGACCGTAAATTAGAATTATGTACCAGGACTAGGATAGGAGTTACTTATTTAACACGAAGACACTTTATTTAGTGAGAGCGGAAAGTCAACTGGCAATTAGATTAGCAGAGGTAAAAGGGCGGGTGGTGCAGTGTAGAGAGGGAGTGTAGCATGTGCCGCACTGAACGGCAACATTGCTCTCGCTGCTGAGCGATAGCACACGTAGCAAAGTGGCAAGGCTGACAACGTAGACTTTTGTGCCATTATTTAGAAAGTTAATTGAATATTTGCAGATCTATCTGGATTGCTGGATGAGGGATCCAGCAATTGCAATCCCTAAATACAATAGAAGGGTTAGAAGTATGAAATTAGGTAATCTTAATGTTTGTTCTTATTTTTTGCCTGGGCAACGCTGGGCTTACCTATAAACTATTTCATTGCCTAAACTGACTAATCTTGTCAATTAGTTTGCTTCAAATTGTGTGTGTTTACTAATAATTTGTGTTGTGTGCTTTGTTTACTGTGTTGTATAAAAATATTTTAAAGTGTACTGTGATAGAAAATTGGCTTTTTAAAACAGATATGTTCATCAAAGTAACATCTGTATTGCTGTTGTTTTGGTAATAGTATCCAAATAAAAAATACAGTAAGTTACAATTTTAACTTTTTTTGCCAAGAAACTTGTGTGTGTGGTGCAATCTGCTACAAGATTTTGCTAAAAAGCTTTTCATATTATTAATTATTATAAAATGGCAAAAAGTTTAATTTTCATGGTACAGATGAGTTTTATAAAAGAAAAATTGTAAACATTAATAACAAGTAAAATTATTAAGTCTGATTCTATCAAAGATACGACACACAACCCCCCTCTATTTCTTCATCCCTTGACCTTTAACTGCCAAAATTTAATAGCATCAATGTCTCTAGTACACACACCTCCCTGTGAAATTTCAGAAATTTTTGACAAAAGTTGTGTATTAAGCTTCAAATTAGGTGGACAAAATTGTGTCCCCACATACAGAAGAAACCCGACCTTGTTTTTTTGTGCATTTCTCAACATTTCAAGATCAGAGTCCAAAAATGTAAAATCTTGGGGGTTGTGTTTTGACTGATTGATAAATCAGTCAAAAAATATATTTTATAAGTAAAATAAAAAACAAAAAACGTTTGGCACCATTAATGTTTCTTTCACTGTTTAAAAAATTTGATTTGAAATTATTGACTGTTCATTAAGTATTAATGAAGAATATTAACATTTGAGTTTTGGATACAATTTAATATGATTATATTGAAATATTTAATTGAAAAATTGCCAGTAATTTTGGAGTTCATTTCTCTGTTGGGGAAAAAACTGGTCTGTCTTTTGTGTGCTGGTAATATTCCTTGGCATTTTTCTATCCTAGAAGTTTATGTAAATTTGACTTTCTCCTTTGGTGCAAACTCGACAATATCCTTAACTTATTGTTTTAGGTTTTTCTGCATTGTAAAGTATATATTATTATATTATTTATTATTATTTATATAATATTAAAGTAATAATAAGCATATAAATATATATTAAAGTAATATTTATGAATAAGTGATGTCGTTGGGGATATCTCACATTAATATAAATTAATTAGTAGAATTACCTTTGCTGTTATTTAACTTAAAGATTACATTAACCGTCCTTACATTATTATAATATAATCAGTGGCTAAGTGGTTATCAGTCTTGCCAGTTTTCTTATATAAGCTCTACATATCAGTCTGTAGTTATAAGTAATTTACTTATTAGTGTTAGTAAAGTAGTGAGTAAGTAATTAGTAGTAGTCTAGTACTGTAGTTAGTTATTATTATCACAATCATGAATCACATACATTCATATCATATATCTTAAGATACTGATACTCATTAATTTAATTAACTAGGTAGTCTTAGTTTCTCACTAATTTTAACAATAAAATTGCCTAGCCTAGCCCACTAACCACTTATAGAATAAAAGTTAAAAACTCTTACTTAATAGAATTAGAGTAGAAGTTATAAAATATTAGTCTTGTCTTGAATAAGATATTTTAAAGGATTAAATAAAATTAAATCAATCACTTCTGTNAACTATTTAATGTAAAAACTATATATATATATCATTTTTGAAACTAACAGCAAGTGTTTGCAGATGCATTCTTATGCAACTATGAACTATACACACAAATGACTACTCTAAAGTCTAGTCATTTAAATGTGTATATTAGTTTGTTTGCTTTTATTTTTAAAATAAAAGCAAACAAATTGTAATTAAGATGGTGGTGAAATTTTATCTGGCAATTGTTTTAAAGTGTTGCAAAGTTTCAGAAAAATGTGATCATGTAGAATAGTTAGAAATTGTGCACATCAGTTTAAAAAAAATAACTTATCATCAAAAATTTTAAATTTATTATAATGATATTGATGATAAATTAGTAGTTATTAATAGCATTTTTAATGCTAATTATAATTTGAAGAAAAATTTAGAAAATACCATCTTTTGTGTGTTTTGTTCAATGCAATTCTTTTCTAACGTACTTGAAACATTCCAATACCCCAGGAATGTAGATGGGATGCTGACTTTTTGGGTAAAGAAGTGTAAGATACTCAGACAAATGCCATTTTTTTGCTTATTTTCTAAATCATTTATTATGTAAAAATATGATGTACATTGTCCATTCTGCTTTAATTTTAATAAGAAAATATTATGTGATAAGTATTTTTGAACAAAATAAGTAATTTTAAATATATTATTAATTATGGTAAATTTTTAAATGTATTCATAACTAAATACTCAGTACAAATAAGAACTAAATTAATGTGTCAGAAATTGAACATTTTGAATTTCATATTGTGTACAAATCTAAAAAATAAGGTAACATATTATTCCTTATTTTGTGGCAAAAATCAAAACACACAAGTCTGTTTTAGACAAAAAAACTGTATATTATTTCACAGACAAACCATTGTTCCTCATTACTGATCATTTGATAAATAGCTTTATTTTTGAGTCTCCCCGACTCCTCCTCTTCAACTGGCATTTACATAAAAAATACATTGAAGCCAATCATCATCTGTACCAACTGCCATTGTAATTGTTTTATTTGTTAAAATTAACTTTTATTGCCACTCACTTCAACGAACTAGAAACCACGCATTTGAAGACGTTTCAATCTGGTTTTAAAATCTTGCCTTAAAATCTGTAAAAAAAAAAAACACCTTGATTATACTTAAGTTAAAAATGAATTTAAGTCAAGAAACTTTCTGCATTTTGATCACCATATTCTTCAACTGTCAATTCCTCATTTTCATTTATTTTTTTCTCCATGTACTTTTATAATTTCAATATGTTCAAACACACTTCTTTTATATAGTATTTTCAAAGTATCCAGAGCTATCTTGCACCCATTTCTGTTACGATGCTCACTAACTGCTGATGTGCTCTGAAATCCTTACAGTACATGTGAAATACACAGAGTATTAAAGTTTGACTTCTTTCTTTGAGGGTTTAATAAATATTGAATACTGTTATCCCTGAACTAATTCTTTTCTAAATTCTCTTATTACCTTCTTATATTTTCAAAAATAATTAGGTATGTATGGACATGATATATATCAAGGGTATCCAACCTGCGGCCAATAAACACGTAAACAAAACCAACAAATTATTTACTTCTTTTTTTGAGTTTATGCTGTTGAAATAAATAAGTTTCACAATGTCATAAACCTTTATACATATTTTATTTTTGAGCGGAAAGGAAATATTTTAAAATACTTGAAAATGTATGAATGAGGAAGGAATATTAAATAAAGCTGGAGTTGTGACTGAAGGATTATAGACTCAAATTTGAGGAAAGGAGAGAAAGGCAAAAGATAAATAGTAGTGAGAAAGGTTAAATAGATCTTCTGTTATGCAAATATTGATCCTTAATTTTCCAACCTTCCTCACTTCTTTATCTTTTATCCTTTCTCTCCTTTCCTCGCATTTGGGTCTATAATCCTTTGAGTCCCAACTCCAGATTTATTTAGTATTCCTTCCAATGGATTTGGCTATCCTTTTTTTAGTTTGGCATAAAAAACATAATTTGGCATATTGGCTACTTTTTAGACTATATATTATTTATAAAGTGCATTTTTATTTGACTGTGTTTTTAAAATAAATTTTTGTTTGTCTCCTTTATAATAAATGAATTTATCAATTTCTAAGTAAAAATTAAAAGTGTCTGTAGAAGTAATTTTTTAAAATATCCTTTTTTGTGATTAAATTATAGTAATAAGTATTAAAACTTTGACATGTTAATCCAAAGTCATGGAGTTTTGGACCACAAGTATATTATATATACTTGTGGTCGAAAACTCCATGACTTCTTCCGATGTGGCCCAGAGAAACGAAAAGGTTGGACATCCCTGATATATATTGATACTCCTGTGGGCATCCTTCCAATGTTGGTAATCATTTTTGTAAAAAACTCTTTGAATATCCAGTCAAAATAAACATGAAAACCTCCTTTTTTTTCCTTAGAGATATTGGTAAAATTTGAAATAGAATTCTGTAGTACATGAAGAGAAAAGTTTTATTAAAATAAAAACTGCAGCCCAGCTTTGTGACATTAACACCAAGAAATCAAATAATTGCTCATTTTAATGTTTTGAGTTACTACAAGAATAATGTTTTTAAATATAATTTTTGAGAACTTTCTGACCAATCATGAAAACTTGATGCTTCAGTTTTATCACCTGGGTGCATGCAAGTTTCCTTTTTTTTTTTTTTTTTTGTTATTAATTGTAAAGGATTCCCCTACTTTTGCTGTTAAGGCTAAGCAATATAAAAACAAGATTGTCAGCTAAACTGTTGTGTTTTACAACAGTTAATCTGACACTATTTATTTCCCAAATAGGAGCCATAATTAATTATTATAATTGTAAGAAATTTTTTTATAAAACTAAGTATCAAAATAATGCATTCAGAAAAATGATCTACTCACACAATTTCTTATGTAAACATAGCAATTCTCTTTGTGATGGTAATAATAAAACTTTCTTTGAAATATAAATTATGTACAAGTCAATGCAGTAAAGATCCAATGACCCATACATTTCTAGACAGTCAATATTTATGTTCTTCAAAGCTGAGAATTGAACAACAAAATTACAACATGTCATTCCATTATTACTTTTCATTAGTTGGAATCTGCTGATACTTGTTTTCAACACACTCAGCCACTGATTTTAGGGAATAATGAAATTATCACAATAACTTATTTTAAAAGAAATGTGTGAAAGCTAATTATTAGAAACTATACACTCACAAGAAAGCTAGATTTCTACATGAGCAAGAATGGAGGATTTGAATAAAAGATACTAATATTGCCTTCTATACATTGTTTTATTTACCAGCAAACAATATCTAAAGTTGTATTATCCAAATAATTATTATTAATATACTTCATTGCAGAGAAGAAAAATTCCAAATTTCCTGATCGCGGGAAAGCTCGATTCTACTGTTTGCTCAATTACGCAGCCATTTAATGGAGAGGTACGCTTTAAGAAATTTATTGTTACAGAAATGGTTTTTATAAATCTACATTATATACGTCCAGATCTGCGTAGAAAAGTGTGACACTCAAATTCGATCCATCGAACTGCAGTTGGTCAGACTGGAGACTTGCGGTTGTGCTGAAGGATATTCCAGAGATGGTACGTTAGTCTCTCTTATATTTAACAACTTTTATTCTGATAATATGCACAAGATTTCATTTAAAGAAATGCCCAGATAAGTGTTATACACTTTGTGTTTTGTATATTACTAGTAAAAAATTATTAGTGTCTATATGGGATTATCTATTTTTCAGCAACGGAGATTCAAAATATTCAGATAGGAGAAGGCGACATCTGCAGGGGCATTGCCATTCCTATTTACATGGTGTTTCCGAGATTATTTACTTGTCCAACTCTAATCACAAACAATTTCAAAATAGGTATAGAAATTTTCATTTAAATAGCACATGTTGGATGTTTTGCTAATACTACTTGTTTTGAGTAATGTTTGGAGAACATTGCAAAAAGAAGTTTGACCTCAAAACTAACAAATCAATTTAAGAACCATTCATACTGTTCATTCAGAACAGCATAAAGGCTCTTAAATTATTACTAAGTGCTCATTATCTAGTTGGTTTTAATACTTCCTTTCTTTGGTCCTGATAATCCCAAATTTATCACACAACAATTTGGAGTGTGTGTGTGTGTGTATATTTTTTCTTGGTTTATATCACTTATAAAAGACGCTCCCAGTATGGTTTCCATCTGAGTTGCAGATTTCAAAGAGTTTGGGGAAACAAGTGATGGAAAGTTCTTACAGGCATCACAAAAAAAGAATAGTAGTTGCACATTTCTGTATTATTATTCTATTGGTAATGGATGCTGACAAACAAAAGATGTTTTACTGAAATGAAACATCAGATACAACAGTAAGAAGAGAAACTACATGCATCCATTAATTCAAAAGTTTCTCTGTACAGAATTGAAACAAGAAGTATTTGCAAACATAGTCTAATGTCAAAATTGGTAAATGCTTTTGTCTTGTCTAGAGTTTGAAGTGAACATTGTCGTGGTATTCGAAGACGACAGACTGATCACGGAAAATTTTCCAATAAGGCTGACGAGGTTCTGATTGTGTTGTTGTTCTTTCAAAAATCATTGTATAAAAAAATCAATAAAAATATTTCATACTTAAGTTGTTTACACTTTTCATAATAGAATCAAAACCAATTGCAACTATATATTTAGATGTATGCGATCCTCCTCGACAGCTCGCTATATCCATCAACCAGAAACTAAGCTGGGTGCTTACTGCACCACAACAAACAGTGGGAGATACTTGAAAGGTAGACATAATGAAGGGTTACATGAGTTTGTAATCTCTAGAAGGCTATGGTACTTCTGTGTACATTAATCCTGAGAAATTGATATCAGTATCAGTTGCTGTTAGATCCAAAGTCCTGAAACAAATCATAAAAGGAATTTTGGTATAATCAAAATCATAGTATCACATTACTAAAAAATCCTGTAGAGTAGTTATTAAATCCAATTTTCTTTTAATGATGATCAGTTTTATGCAAGTTTTAATTATACAATGTTTAAACCAGAATGACATAGTACAGGTTTTTCAAATAGGTTTTACTGTATTTATAAATTCAACCCCCAAACTTAATAGCTGCATCATTGTGAAATGATTCTGTCTTCAAAATACACTTCTCTTTGATTGTGAAAATGTAAATAAAAGAATGACCAAGGGTCTGGTTAGGTCACATGTATGTGAGGCAGGAGATTCAGGGAAGTCTTTTGTTTGGGATCAGTCAGTCAAGCAGGACATGATCAGATCCAGACCGAATTAGGATTGTTACTGTTCGTATCTCTGATTCTGTGTCCGTTGCCATATCCTTAAGTCACTCGTAAAATCATTACTCGCAGAACAGAAGACACTGAAGAGCAAGTGTCTTGTCATAAACAGGAAGCTTTATTCGAACTTATCAAAGACAATCACTCCACTGTACACATGCCTTTGTCATCAACATCTGCAGGAACATTGCCTCAGTTGCCAGAATTTCAACCTGATGAAGATGATGGCTCAAAATTCTACAAACAGGTAAGTCATTTTGAGTTTGCCTTGGACTATGGTGGCCTAAGATAGCCAACAAGAAGGTTGTTTGTTATGACTAAACTGGCATACAATACTTGAGTGCATTATGGACTTTGACTATAAGGAAACTACTTTAATTCTGTCAACATTTTAGCATGAAATTCTTTATATTTGCCATTGCATGATTTGACTGTTTGTGAATTGCAATTGACATTAGTGAAGACTTCTGCCATTTCACAAATTGAGTTAGAGTGCCTGATAATACAAGACAAGAATTGTTCTCAGTCTGAGCATGGAAGTTGTCATTCTCATTGGACTTTAGTTGAAAGCCCATTAGTCATTGAGCTCAAACTCTCTAGAAGCTTAAGTCGGATGGAGACAATGTAATGAACAACTGTCACCACCTTCTGTCAGTTCATCTTTTCAGATGCTGTGTTCTATGTAGCCAAGAAAGGAGCTACCAACCTTCTCAAAATTGATGCATTGCACTACTTTGAGCTTCAAGACACTGAATTTTTCATTGCAAAGATCTATAGTGTCAATGTATATGACTTCTGGCAGTCATCCAATTATTGTAGTGCAGCTTTCCAGAAGTTTGAGGGAGGACTGGAACTCTAAATATGCTTTTGTTAATTTGTAATGTTGAAGTCAGAAGTCATGCATATCAAATGCAAAGCCAGATCAGTTCTTATTCCACTTTTGGTCATGAAAATATGGAATTCAATTGCCTGCCGAACATAGAGTCCTCATAAATATCACAAAACCAAATGCATTGTCATGAACTCAACTAGCACCCCTTACCACTTCCAGAAGACATTTTTTTCACACTTAATGGTGGATGAATCTCAAATAGACTTTTCTGATGACTATTTGCAAGTAGAACTTCAGAATGCTTACAAGAAACTCAGCAATATTGCATCACATTGTGGGTTCTACAAACTAACATCTTCCATTTGGAGTAAAGGTGACTCCAGGCATCTTCCAATCTATCATGGACTCCATAGTCTCTGGATATTTGATTATGTAATCTAGATATGCAAAGGCATCATTAGCTATGGATGCGATGGAACACCATGTTTATGAACATCCACATTGCCACTATGGGTTTGGAATATGACTGGAGAAATGAGCATTCTTCATGAATTCCATCAAATACATCATTGATAAGGATGGACACTGCCCAAACCTATCCACATTTTACCATACTGAGGAATGAGCAAACTATTATCAAACTTACAATAGTTCATAACATGCATCAAATTTGCATCCATTGGATGTGTCAGTGGTTGAACAAATGCCAATAGGCCTTTTCAGTGCATCAAATCAGATTTACTTCTCACTCACTATGATCCAATGACATGCTCGGCATCATTGTTGCATTTGACAAGTCAATAGCTTGGTGCTGTCATCCAACAATGTCTGCCCAATAGATCAATCAAGGCCATTGACCACACCTCTTCAGAAGAACTACAGTTAAAAAGTCTTTGCCATCCAAAAGTTCCACAAGATGATTTACAGACAACGCTTCATTCTTCTCGTCACTATCTTTGGTAACAAAACAGGTATTCCAATACACACTGCTATGAACAAATTACGGTATTCTTTAGCCGTATTGCACACAGACTCGTATGCAAAAAAGTTATCAAAGTAGCAAAGATCTCCAGAGGGAGGGGAGCCAGAAAAGACATCACAAACAAGTACAATGGTACCTCGGTATATGTCTGCTTTAGAATATGTCCAATTCGGAATACGTCCTGTTTGGACGAAACAAATTTTGCTCGGTATACGACTTAATTCAATTATACGTGCCATATATGAACAAGTAGCACTATCGGTGTACTAGACCAGACTAGACGTTCGTGATGCAACGGTTTATAACTTTAAAATCAGAAGAAATTTAACAATTTGTAAGTAAAATTTTATTATTTTTATTAATCATGAATTGCAAAAAGGCAAATGAAAAGCAACAGAAAACTAAAAAAAAGAAAATGACTAGAATCACAATGGAACTGAAAAAAGAGTTTGTTGAGAAATATGAAAGTGGCATGTGTGTTCGAGATTTAACTGTTGCATACGGTATTCTGAGAATGAAGATATCGACAATCGTGAAAAATAAAGAGATCGAAGACATTAGATCATGTCGAGAAATTGCTTTTGCTTTGGAAAAGTGAAAAACAGTGTACTGGAGACAGCGTATCGAAAGCAATTATTTGCGAGAAAGCTAACAAGATACCTGCTGATCACATGAAAAATCAAGCAGGTACTAGCCAGGAAAGCGAGGTGTTTAAAGCCAGCCATTTTTTTTTTATACATGAGAACGGATTAATCATTTTTATATTACCGAATAGGTAGAATACCAAACCAACCTTTCCCATAAGAAGTAAAGTCCAAACATCAGGAACGGATTAAGGTCGTATATCGAGGTTCCACTGTACTTTATAAACATTTTCGCGTGTTCTATTCGTACATATACACGTGAGTAGAAGACTTGGAATTTAAGACGGGTAGAAATAGTCGTATCAGATTTTCCGCTAGACTGCTGAAACCTTTGCCACTCTATATATCGTTACTTCTAGCATCCCTATATTTATCCTCGATTAATATTGCACCCTCATTTTTTTCCCGAGAACTGCCAAGTCTCACAATGTTTATTTTTCGGTAATCTTCACTCCGTCTAAAGAACAAAATCGAGACGGCGGCGGCGGCTTTGTCGACTTGCCCAAATCATTAACAATATTCCGAACGTCAGTTCCTCCCCCTCGGTGGATTGTCGTTGCGGTAATCCGTTCAAACGTAACTCTGGACCCTCTTCGTATAAAAAAAGAATTTTTGTTTATAATGGTGAAAAAATCATTGTCCGATGTCATTGCCCGTGGCTATTTGATTTCGATCTCACGGAACGATGCTAATTCCTTTGTGTCGACATTAACCGTCACCGATGTTTCCATTCGTTTGTCGGCAATTATCTAAATTTCTGGAAAGAAAATAAGAGATACGTCTGACGATATTCTTGAATTTCTAGACGAAATATCGGATTTCTTTTTTTGCGGTCCACGGAAAAGATACGTCACTTCCTCGAATGTGTAGGAGACAATCAAATTAAAATGGCAGACGGCACAACCAGCAAATAGCTAAAGAAAAATGACTTCCCGCCGTAAGAATGTAAGATTCCGCAAAATTCTGTCTCAGCGGCGCCCGCAGACTTTAGAAAAGGGCATCGTACATTACGCAAGGAGCTTCAAACTCTACGATTCGACGTCGGGTCAGTGCTCCCACAAGATGACACTCGTTGCAGTCGGGGCTAACTCGACCAAAACCCATTCCTTGTTTTCGAGACCAACATAACGACGAAATTGCACAGGTCGATGGACAAATATTATCCAACAGTTTCTTTAATATTTGCAAAATAGGCTAGAAGTCACTAATTTTCTGTTGTTTGGGGATTAAGAGGAGGGCAACCGAGACGGAAAGGGGGACACGTGCCCGGGGTGCCCGTTCTACCCGCATAAATGCAACGTCGTCGTCGTGTGCAAGCCTCATAAAAGTAACGCTTCGACTAACACTTTACCCTTCAAATCGAATGGTGAAACAAACTGCAAAAACTCTTCGCCAATCGCGAGATGGGTAGAAATGTAAGGGGCAGAGAAATTCCTGCAACGTCCACCAAAGCTCTAACTTCATGCTCCGAACAATCTGAGAACTTCCTCAAAA
This sequence comes from Centruroides sculpturatus, assembly GCF_000671375.1. Taxonomy (NCBI): domain Eukaryota; kingdom Metazoa; phylum Arthropoda; class Arachnida; order Scorpiones; family Buthidae; genus Centruroides; species Centruroides sculpturatus. The sequence goes on from NW_019384349.1 coordinate 1,094,377, forward strand.
TCGCGCTAAGTGGAGAGCCAGAGTACAGTACGAGTAGCGTTAAAAAATTTGAGAAATTCTCGGAACAATGCACCAAGCCAATGGAATAAATAAAGGGTCGGGGAAAGGCGCATTAACATCAAATTTTGTGACAAATTCTGCCCAACACGACACGGAAAGAAACAAACAATAACTTAGGATATGAATACGTGCCAATGAATTTTAGTTAAGTTGCTGGAGACCGCATTAAGCGGGTTTGTTTTCGCGGGAAAAGTTTCTTCGCTGATTTTCCGTTCGTATATAAATCAAAACATTTAATTAGTAATAACGCAAATTATAATACCGCGAAACGTCTTTTCCGGTCAACATTTCCTCGTTCGTGGCGGCCATCTTGGATTTGTCTTCGGCGCTTCCAAACCTCGCGGCTAATTTAAAGTCATTAAACCGTGTTTTAAAAAAAGGGCTCTACCAGGCTGTTTGCGACGACTTCCAACAACTAATTCAAACTAACAGCGGATCCAGAAACCTTTAGAAGGAGATGCAGAAAGGAAACAATGCGCCTTACAGAGCTGAGGTTACTTTCTGTAAACACTTGCTTAAAATATTACTATTACGAATGCTTTACAAAGACGACAGACAGAATCGACGAAGAGATAGATCAATAAAAAATATAACACAAATTCTTACTTTAGGTTTGTTCTAGCATCCGACCAGAATCTGCAGTCTTGGAAATTATTCCGCATCTAAAAAAAAAAAATCATTTTAAAATTAATTTCATATTCAATTCCGACGTAACGAGTTTGAAACACTTACTGCGGCTGTGAATAGAGGAAAAAATGGATTCGCACCATACGGTCGAATAATAATCAAATAATATTCGACATTTCACTTCGTCTCTAAAATTTGAACTCCGCCCGTAGATAAAGATGGCGATTTGTCGAAACCGGTATCTGAAATTATGCCAATGGAGGTAATGCCGTGTATTGTAAATTTCATCTCTAATACTTGTATTACAGTAAGAAAACATCCGGCAAATTACGCGTTGCTGTTATGGATACGACTTCGCTGACTATACCAACAAATGTATTTCGTCTCTACTGAATTAAATTTTAAGAATGGTGATGTAATTTACTTTGTATCGGAAGTAGAGATTCTGTTTCGATTCCACCATTGGCCTCTCCCAAACGAATTTTTTCGAACTTAAAAAAATGAAACAAATCTTATTCCCTTAAGTATTGAATTTAGGGAATAAAATTATATCGTAATTTTTGAAAAAATTAAGGTAATTTCCGTATTACCCCAAAAGCAAAACGTAATTTAATGCCCCCTCTTTCGACTCCGCTTCTAACCGCTCCATTTTGGACTTTTTAACATTTAATTATTCATTCCTGGTCCAAACTAAAACCTAAATCGCCGTCCTACTACTATAGCGTAGGTATTCGCAACCAAGGATCCGTTCACGTTCGAGAACCCCGAACCCCTATTGGTAATTGGTTAGATTCTAACTTTGTATCCTGGGTTACGGCCACGATGCCAGTCAATAATTTAATGTACTGTACTCCTAATACTTCCGAAGTATTTCTCACCAGAAAAGGTTAGTATTTGAATTTTCTCGATTACAATCCTCCAGGTATTTAGTATTTCCAAATACAGCGAATTGCATTAGGAATTTAGTGTGACGGACCTGAAGAAATGTAGTTTAACGAACGGAGGTGTTAAGTACTGGGTCCCGAAGATAAAGAAAAAAAAGTAGAATTGGTTTTCACTAAATATGTTTTATTTGATTAATAAATGCCAGATGCAGAGAAATTTCCATACAAAGAGAAGAATTCGAACAATGTTAAGATGTCTCCTGGAATGGTTATCTTACTTAAAAGTTAATAATAATAATTATATTCAAGTAACACAACTAAAAAACAAAAAACGACAAGTAACTTTTGCCGAAAGACCGCACGTGAAAGCTTGGCAGAGGGACGTAAACACAGTTGTGAAAATAAATATTTCGTCCGGTGTCGATACGAGAACGGTAGAGTCTGACATTCACTGCAAAATTTCACGAGACAGCAGCCAAAAGATGATTTGCATTTTATTATTATTATTATTATTATTACAGAAACATTATTACACGAAAGTTATTTTTCTAGAAGATATCGTTGCACCTAAAATAGTATACACGTCAAAAATTTTCCTCATCAATTTTGTCAGTGCACTTCGATAACAAATAATAATTGGCTGTTATTTTATTGAAGTTGTTTTTTTTTTTTGTAAGTTTCGACTAACGTACAATGTTCAAGATGTTTAAATCAATTGCTGAAAAGAATTTCTTTCGTTAGTTTCAAATTTAACAATAATTATTTTTAAGTTTTTACCTTTTTTTTTTTTAAATGAAAAAAAAAGTACAAACTATTCTCTTCGTACCTACCTCGAAATAACAGACCTCTCGCCAATAATTTTTTTAAAATAAACTTGTTAAGGCTGTAAAAGGAAAAACTTCATTTCACTCTCTCATTTTCTGTAAAGTCTGGTCACAGTAATTTAAACCATTTCGTATATAATTTAAGCTATAATTTTAAGGGTAATGTGTAATGGCTGATCCAAATCATTTTCAACTTTAATGGTGGATAAAGTGGAAAAAAATACCCCCTTTAAGCTCGAATTACTGTAACCGTAATCAAAGTTGAAAATCAGTTCGTACGCAGTATTACGTTCTAATGAAATCCATCTCCAAAAACAAACAGATAATCTCATAAAAGTGCACATAAAAAAACAATTATTTTACTTCGAAGAACGTACAGATTACAAATGACATTTTCTCGAAGATATTTTAGTATTTACAAATTAAAAAGAAAAAAAAAAAAAGGTATATGCAAATCAATCAGAGCCTCTCTCTCTCTCTCCTCCCTTAGATTATTAATAGGATTCTGGTGTATTTACTTATGTGTATGTAATAACTGGTAATAATTGTACTATTGGCAATTGTCACTCAATTGATAAGGGCCAGTAAGGCCGAAATGCATTTTGGGATAAGTTAATTAAATAGGCTGGGTGTGTAATAAGCTTGTTCATTAGTCATAATAACTAAGCAGTTTCTGTAATTAAATACTCCAGAGTTTTTAGTATGTTGTACAGTTATCATCATTGCATAAAACAGCAGACAAAACTTTCTGCAAAAACATGATAGTAGCAACAGTCAAGTACCAAATGATACAATTTAATAGAAAAATGTCACCTTAGTTCCCAAACATTTACTGTAAATAAACATTGATTGGACAAAAAAATATTGTCCAAAATATTTGAAATCTTACCCAGCGGAAGTTTTTTTCAAGTATATTTTAAATATTAAATATAAACTGTGTAACAATAAATATTACATATAAAAAAAAACATTCTCTCAACTTTGTTCAACAGTACATTTTGATATTAGTTTCAACAAATAGTAATTATTGGAACTATGGAGTAAAACTTTTAATTGAATTATCACTAACTAATAAATTCAATTTCTTAAATTGTAAAATTCAAATGGTGCAAGATTATTATTAATTTATATTTTAATGTAATCAAGAGCATAAACAGGAATAAGTGACAAGGTAGGTGGAAAATTTGTAAAGCAAATCCACAAATGGATCATTGTATTTTCATATTATTAACATTAAAAAACCACTTATTAACCTTTAATAATAATAAGTATTAAATAGTAGTTTAAAGAGATTGCACAACACAGGAAATGTTACGACAAAGTAGACAAAGTGAGAATTGAAACACTTAAGCTAGAAAGAAAGAAAAAAATTCAAGAGAATAACTTACAAAAGGGATAGTGTCCATAACAAGGACATTATTAATTTTAATTTTATTATTATAAACCATTTAAATTTTAATTAATATTTCAATGCCAAATAGATTTAATTTCTGTCATATTTCTAACACAAAAGCGGAATTTTTCTTTTTGAACAAATCATTTGTTATTGGAGATTTACTTCATTATACATGTTTAATTTTCAGTGAACTGTATGTCACAGAAAAATAAACATTCCTACTCTGTTCTTTGCAGTTTACATATTACATTTAATCAAGTATTACATGTTGAATACTTACATAAATTTGAACTTAAATTAGCATATGTAGAATTTTCAGATACTTTGAATTTTGTTACAGCATGATTTTACTTTTGAAAGTTAATTTCTCCACTATTAACACGACTACCCGAATAACCGTTTATAATAGGAAACAATACTACAGTTTACCTGTTCAATAAGAAATCAATTTAAAATAAGAAAATATAGAATGAAAGCAAAAGGAAAATGTGTAAAATATATGATAGAATTTAATGACCAACCGAAATTAAACTATCACATAATTGAAAAGTAAAGATTTACACAAATAAAATAATGAAATGGCAGAAATCTAAATTCATGTAAAATTAGGAACTGGATATAATGTTGAGATTATTTTACTCAAACTTAGATTATAAAACAAAAGCATTAATGTCTGTTTAACTTTCAGTATAATGAGTACAATAGTATGAAATTATTACCCGAAAAATAAACTATATGAGAGTTTTTCAATGGTAAAATCAACTTTTTCTTGAACAATATTGCAATTTAAATATTCATTACAAAATGTTTTGCATTTACATTATGCAAGAATAGTTGAAATTAATTCCATCTGTATAATGTTTTCTTGTGCAATCAAATCATATATGATTATATTTAATGATGATGCTTGTCAATTTATTCTACCATTATTTTCTTGTGATTAATAAATATAATATTTATTTATTAAAAGGCACAAAAATACACACTACTTGTCTATAAGAAATGCAATAAATAAGTTCTTTGATACAGTAACGTTAGGAAAAAGTATACATTATAATACAATTTTATGACATCTCTTCTAAACCTGTCAACAAGTTTTCCAATAAAAATGAACTTGAGAACAAGGTTTTGGTTTGAATTGCAATGGGACCAAAAGGATTGTTGACTCAAGTCCTAATAAGAAAATCAAGTTTTGCTATCAATGCCCAGCAATACTTAAATGAATGTATGTGACACTGCTGATTCCTTACATTCTGATGAACTGTTCTCAAGCAGAATGTGTCTTCTGGTCAGATCAAGCAAGAATGTGCCAAAATGATACTGGATTACCTATGACAAGAAAGCATCACCTTTGTCGAAAAGAAAGATGACTCTGCAAACATGCCAGAAATGAGGATTTTTGGGCAATTCTCAATGTAGCCATTTATGAAAAGGAGTGAAAGGCAAAACACAGGATCGACTGATCAATCATCACAAAGTACCATCTGAAAAATGCAAACCAGTCTTGTACAGAAACTTACAGTGTACACCAAAAGTTGAATCAGCAGTATTTGATAGTAAGGAGTTATAGAATTACAAAAATAAAAGATAATGTACAGCTTTTAATCACCTTACAAATGACAATTAAGTTAATAGTTTTCTTTTTTCAAGGTAAAAGGTATATTACAGAAACTTATATGGATTTTTCCAGACCCTCATTACATTTCTCTATTTGTAAACTATAACAAAATGATATTTTGTTGAAAAACTGAACCTGATTAATAACACAAAACAAGAAAACACCATTTTAGTTTTACACCAAACTGTTTATGAAGGAGAAATATGTAATGTCATAGAGAAATATTTGTAAGAAAAATTTTTAATTACATTGAACAAATGCCTAATAAAATTCAAAATATCTTAATATTCTGTACAGTTAACAGATATAAAACAAAAATGAACCACTTTATATAAGAATTAAATTGAAGTTTTTCGTTGCCTTACTTTAAATTTTTCTTAAGATAACAAAAATGGAGGATACATACAGGAAAACAAAAACAAGATGTAATCATCATCATCATTTTAAATTAAAAGACAAGGTCACTTATTTTNAAAAAAAAAAAAAAAAAAAAAAAAAAAAAAAAAAAAAAAAAAAAAAAAAAAAAAAAAAAAAAAAAAAAAAAAAAAAAAAAAAAAAAAAAAAAAAAAAAAACATACACTAGGTGGAATACATTTATTTATTAGATAAAATGGTGCAGTAACATGCTTTTCATTTTTTTTCCTCTAATTAATTACCAAATCCTTCAAAAATTAAAAGTGTTTGTTATGAAAGTAATATTCTAATCCTTAAAAAAATTTACAATATCTAAGTTTCAAATCGTAAGAGATTTGAAAATTCTATTGTCTATTTTTATGTATTTCTTCTGATAAGGTCCAGATTTTCTCAAAAGGGATGGTACCAAATAAATTTTAAACTGTAATTTTTTTTTTGTTGTTGCAATTTATAAATTAAATTTTTAATAGTTATGTACTTATTTTTTAAAAAATTCATAATTTAAAAACAAAAAAACATTTAGATTAATCCTTTCAAATTTCTCTTTCAAACAGATGCTTACACTCTGATGCTTCTGATGCAAAGTATCTTACATCTACATCGGCATCATTCATTAATCTATCCAAACAGGGTTTAATGTGACTTTGTAATGTTCTGAAAATAAACAATGTATTATTAAATAGAATAAAAATTATAAATTCAAATCTAAAACAGTTGCTTACCCCTTATCCAAAATGGGACCTATCCTCTGTAAGGTTTTTGCTACATTAAATCGAACATTTGCTACATTATCATTGGCCAGTCCGAGTACAGTAGGCAGCATTAATCTGTTGGTTATTTCTGCCCCACATGCTTCTGCTAGGACCTGAAATAAAAATTTTTCTTCTGCAATCAACTGAATAAGAACTTATAAAATTTCTATTTCAAACTGCATGATGTTTATTGTATTAACCACCCAGGGGAATAATGGAGAATAGAAAAAAATTTTTACCTTATTTTTATATTACTTTAATTATGCTATTTATTTATGCCATTTCTTCTATACTTTAATAACATTTTTAGCAGTAATGCCTCTGCTTAACATTATTGACACACACTTTTACAAAAATTACTTATTACAAAAAATAAAAATATAAACCGAAAGTCATTACTCAAGCATCAATAATACATAAAAAGGAAACATATATTGTTTTATACACAAAAAAATTAACCATTTTAAAATCAATAATAATAAACAGAAAAATACATAAATTAAATTGTGTTACACGAGTTTATTGAGTATGAGTGCCACATTTAAGCCACAAGTAGCCAGCAACATTTGCATATTTCACAAATTCCAAGAAATATTGCTGAAAACTAAAAATGCTTGATATTCATGAAATATATAAATAATATTTTATAAATTTCATTTATTTCTACAAGCATCTCACCAGGTCACTTTCATTTTGAAAGTGACCTGGAGTGTTATGAAAGGTGTGGTATATCTGAATCAATAATAAAACAAACAGTAATTTGGATAACTATCTCATCAAAATAGCTTAATGTAATAATCCATCAAAGAGTGCATCAAGAAAAAATATTAAAACTTATAAATGCGAATAATTAAGTAATTTATGTATTTCTTTCTTGGCAATTTCAGAAGAGTAAAAATACAGAATACAGAAATATAAATGTTCATAAATTTCAATACATTTTACATCAATCTACAAATCTAATGATTATTTTTCTTAAAACTTTTGCAGCAGTTTTTATATTTAATAATAATGAAAATTTGCATTATTCTTTAAAATAGCATTTATATTTTAATATTCATTTAAAACACATGGTTTTTGTAAAAATATTAGTTTTGATAATATCAATGTCTTACTTTGACTTCATACTTTATAAAAATTAAGAAATAAGACTTCACATTTTTAAAGGTAACTGAAATACATTATAATATAAAGTTAATTATAATTTCATTAATGCACATTAATTACTTGTTTTAGACAATTTCAAATATTGCACCTAAACATTGCAGTTCATGTGGTAAATACATTATTTCTGGCTTTCTGTCAGGTATTTCTAACATGACAATAACTGGCCGACGTGGTCATATGTCATCCATTGGAAAACAAGTACCTCATTCAAATATTCATCACCAAAACTAATTTTTAAATTTCATAAAGGTTCCTTACAATTCTTCTCTAATTTTGAGAATAATTTAATGACCATCCATTACTACATATTGCTCTTCTACTTGATGCACAGAGATATATTCATTAAAGTAATTGTAAAGAAAAAATGCATGTTTGAGGTTGCAAAAGTGATGATTGCAAAGAGCAGTTATTTCTACCTATAGAGTATGCATTAATGTAACCAACAAGGTATTTATACTGTAACATTTTTTAGAAGAGTAAACCAAGAAAAGATTGCATAAATTATATTTCAGTTAACAAAATATTTTAAAAATCGTCACAAAAATGAAAAATTTTTTCTCAATGATTTTAAAAGAAAATTATGCTAAATTTATTAGTAATAAATGTTCTCAAGTAATTCAGACATCTTCCCATCAAACAATTCCATTAATACATAGAAATCTAAGATATGCCTTTAATAAAGGCCAGACTCCTCCATAGATGAATTTATTTATTTAGAATAAGAACGAACTGAATCATTTTTGATTTATATTAGATAAATATTTTAAAGTCTTGCAAATATGTTACGAAACTTAATTAAAATAATCATTTTTACATTTTAAATTACAGAAAACCAAATCTGAATTATACTAAATGAAAGTTAAATTATTAATTAATTAGACAATTGATATCCTGAGAGCTAAACCAGCACTTATACTTTTAATTATAGTAGTAACTTACATTTATACAGAAAAGGCATGTCATACGATGGAGGTAATTCTGGTCCCGTGACATTGTAAGAACTTTTGGGATGACTGTATTCGTAGCCCAATCTGGACCAAATTTTTCTACTAATTTTTTCAAATTTTGTGTGGCAGCTTCTCTAATAGCAAAAACTGAAACCAAAGAAAAAATATTTTAAGTTATATAACTAAAGTATTTATAGCAACAAAGTATCCAACTCATCTTAAAAATGAACTCACCATGATCTACTAGCCACGTCATACACAGCGTATTCAGTTTTTCATCAAAAAATTCAACACCCTGCAATTGTTAAAATTATAAAGTGAATTAGTATTCATAAATAAATAAAAATAATTCACATCTTACAAATGCTTTCCACAAATTGAAAATTTCTTATCTAAAATGGAAAGTCTTATCTTGATAGAGATTCTTCAATCCTATTCTTTGCATCTTAAAATTTCTCATATTGAATTTTTTTTTAATATTGTGACAATGGAAGTCCACATTGCTATAAAGACATGCATATATCTTTATAGCAATTAGTAACTAATGAACAATTTTGATTTTTCCCAGAAGAAAATTAAGAAGTCAATCTGAAGTAAAGCAATTCCAGCCAAACTGTTAAGCTATTAACTATATCATATAATATTTTTTGTCAGCTGAATCAGATCAACTAAATCAATATATCTTTGGTAGTCATTTAACAATTGATATTTTTATTCTAATACAATGTTCATCTGCTTATTTCTGAAGAAATATAAATAATGATTATTATTGAAATATTTATAATAAATTAAATACTTACAAGTTGACCAGCTAGAAGAGGCATGTATTCAATAATTGCAAGGCGAACACGCCATTTAGTGTCCTCTGCCAACTCGACGATAGCTGGTAAGAGACTTTGCGATAATTGTTGAATACCAATTACCTCATTTACACAATCTAAATTGGAAATGATATTAAGTCTCACTTCTGGACACTCATCTTTCAACTGAGATAAAAACATAGGAAGTAGATGTTCAATGGTACTGAAATTATACAAATTTAATTCAGATTTATTTTTGTGCTGAAAAAATTGTGGGTATGTAATTTCTTAAGCAAAACATATATGCAATTAATTAGTATTAGTATTTCTAAACTTGAAAAAAAAAAAAAAAAGTTAATATTGAATAAAGTTCTTAAAGTAAAGCACTATTGAACAAAAACATTGAAAACTCTAGTAGATAATTTTAATAATATATAAACACTGACAAATATTTTTGATTTTAACTCAGATCTGCATCAGATCAAATTTGATGTTTGAATTTGGAATGCTCAATACAGATATCGCTTGCTTAATGCATGTAATTAATTGCAACAACCCCTTTGTATGGGTGGCAGAAGCTTTAATGTGCCATTAATAGCTGTCATTACTTAAAGAGACATGTAGTTTAATTATGATAGTTGTGAAACTTAATACAGTGTCATATTAGCAGTAATGTCTTATTTGTTTAAAAGCTTATTTTAAAATTTTTTATTTCACACTTCACGTAAAATCAAACTGAAATGTATGCAGATAAAATGCATATTGAACATATTATGCATGCTTTTTAAGTATTGTAAAGAATATAACACTTTACAAACTGAAAAAATATTTGTAGTCTTTACGGTGAAGATGCTCCTAAATGTCAGACGTGTCAAATGTGGTTTTGAAAGTTTCATTCAGGGAATTTTGAACCGAAGGATATGAAACATCCAGGGGGTGCCCAAAAGCTGTTGATAGAGAAATTTCAGAAGAAACTGTGTGTGTTTATTGTGAGAACATGACAGTGAATAAAATCTTATAACTCATATTAAATATTCTGCTTAATTTTAATGTTCATTAATTCTTTAATTTTGTTTTTCAAATGAATTTATGTTTCTATAATTCATTTTTATTTGTGCGCAATGTATATGAAACAAAATTTGATAACATGCAAAAAAAAAAAAAATCTAACAAGATTTTTCATATGATTTATTTCATTATTTTTGTTGATTTCTTAGTCTGTAACTAATTTTCCATATATACAATGTATTTTTTAACATGTAATTTCCAGCAACAAATCTATCATGTGAAATCAGAATTAGCTATAGTAGACTTGCATCTGTTGGCCAACATAGCATCTCTGCTGCCATCTATTATTTCCTTGTACAAGTTATATAAATCTTGGTTATATTTGGCCATGATGTGCATGGGGTTGGAGGTGTGGCTTTGCTTGTTATTGGAGATTCTTTGGTGTCATATGTATGTAGATGTATTCTAAATGAAATATTAGGTTTTTCTGATAGTCATGTTTACTGCAACACACAATGTTTTAGTTCTTTTAAACATTTAAAGTATCTTCAAAGTAACCCAACTTCACTGCCTGTAACCAGTGTGCTTCTTTTCCAATGAAAGCAGAGGACTATGCAAATGTTTTCGAACCTAATGTGGTTCTTCTTCAGGTGCTATGGAATTCTCTATTCGAATTTGAATTTCCAGTCAAAAATTAAATGTTGGCTTAGAAAATCTCTCTGGAACGTTGTCACATGTGACCAATGGCATCATTTTGGACCTGCACATTATCAGTATGGTGTTACTTTAGGGTTTTATTGAGGAAGGCCTTCCATGATTTGATAGCATCATTTCTTGTTTGAAGTTAATGCAGTACTTATTCCTGAGGGTGTTAAGGCATATGTATATGGCCTCTAGCCATTTCAGGTGTTTTGTGCAGAACATAGTGTGAATAATTCTGGCTAGAGGGAATAGAGGCTCTATTTCCAGTTTGGAGGAGTATACCGCTAGAGCGGTGTTGTTTCTATGATGTAGGGTGTGCACTTAGTGTTCCTTGATCCTAGTTTCTAAGTTGCATTTAGTGGATCTGATGTATATTACTTCGCAGTTATCTCTATGATCAATGATGGGCACGGAGTATACCTCTGGAAGTCTGTTTGTATCTGGAGCGTCTTTTCCGTTCCTAAGCCAATCGAATATTGTAACGCACCTCCTAAAAGCTAAGCGGGCATTCTTTTTCTTGGCTATCTGGTCTTAAATGACAGGTTGTACGTGACTGGTATGTAGTTAACTGGGGGATCATTGGAATGAGGGGTGTTATTGGTTTGATGTTGGAGGACCTTGTTGTTTATCTTGCGCAAGATGTTGTGATAGCCATGGCTATTTGCTCTATGCATCGGATCTTCTCTTTGTGTTCATCTTCGTCTTTGCTCTATGCGTACGAAGTATCTTCAAAGTTTGTATAATGTGTAAATGCTCTTTATGTGCGTCTCTGAAAACTGCTATTTTGTAAAAATAAAGATTATTCGAGTTTCACAGAATTAACAATGAGATATGGCTTGGTTTGTAAAAGATACTAGTTAGTATGTGGCTATCATGAAACAGAATGTTAAGATTCAAAAAGTGAGTCCCTGTATTATTCAACTGATCTAGTTTAAGGACTAGTCCATAGAGGTTATCATTCAAATGTTGCAAAAAATTTCTGTATCTGTTTCATCTTCCAAATGATAAGGATGCTGTTCGTATCTTATACGTAATAATCTTTGATAAGAATAATAGCAGAACTTTTTGTTTTAACTAGCACACAAGCATTTCACACAGCACCCCTGAAAGGGAGCTTTGCTATTGGTGACTGGTTCTTCTATTTTCTGTAATAACAGATCCCAAGGGATGAGAAGTAAGGTTGTAATTTCAACAGATAACAATATGAAATCAAACTGTTGCATGAGAACATTATTGATCAATTCCACTTGCTGTAATAAATCTACCAGCTCAGTGTAGTCAAGTGATATATATTCACAACCACTAAATGTTTGGAGGTGAGGTCTTGTACCGTATTTTCTAAACTTTTTGTACGATATCTTGCTTTTTCAACTATGGGTCATAGAAAGAGGACTAGCATAACAAACCATAAGCATCAATGGACCCATTTCCTTCTATATGTCAATGGATTATAGTGTTATGAGTGTCTGACATTTAGGAGCATCTTCACCATAATAAACACTTCTAAACTAATCTTTGTTTTAGATCTTTTAGACTAATTTGGTTTTTGTAATCATTTCAGCTAAATGATTTCTCAGAATTAAAAATTGATTTTGAGAAATCATTTAACTGAATGTACCCATCTTCTATGTAAAGTATTCTAAATTAAATTTGGTATATTATTAATGAACTAATTAATGTGTATTAAACTAAAAGCAAAATTTATTAACTTAAATTTAAAAATATTTCTATTAGGTACACTGAAATTTTTTCTTCTACATAGATATTAATTATAAAAACAAATCAAAAACATACTTGTGTTTGCCTAAAATTGGAGATAAGCCCATTATTACAGATGCTAATGCAGATTTTACATGCTGATTTGGATCTGAGACTAGGTCTTTTACACAGGGCAAAATATTGGTCATGATTACTTGTTCCTGTACATCTGCAGAAAGATTCTGACAGAAATCTAATAATAATAATAAACAAATGTATATTTAAAAATAAATTATAAATGCACACACCTTGTTAATACAATATTTACAATCATTATTAAATATTTGTCTCTAATAATAATAATTTAGAACTGTTTTTACATATACCTCTGACTTTATTAGCTGCGGCTGCTCTAACTTCTGCTTCACAGTCTTTCAACAAACTTTGGAAAGCTGGAACTAGGTCGGTTTTTGTAATGTCAGGACCTACGGCTTTTTGTAGCTGGAAAAAAACATTAATTTAATAACATTTTGTAAAGTATTTAATTTGATTAGAAATGAATGTATAAAATTTTATAACAAATATACAATGTCTTCATAAACAGTATTTTTCTAATTCACAATAAAGTTCATTTTGAAAACATTTTTCTATGGTCATACATGCAGCTACAAAGAATAAATCATGGTTGTACCTGTTTGAAAACATCTCTTGCAAAGGGAATCTCTTTTTGTAACTTTACATTCATTATTAAGAATTGAAATAGCTGCCATTTTTGACAGTTTACAATTAAAATTTATCTTGGGTAATAAAATCACAAACATGGAGAAATGTACAGTACATGCTATTGCAAGATATGTCCATTTTGAAACAGGTGGAACCAAGATTTATTTTTTGTAGCTGCATGTATGGCCATAGAAAAATGCTTTCTGAGAACCCTAATGAAAAAATTAGAATGATGCTACTAATATTTTAATAGTAACTTCACATATTTTGTAATCAGATTTCTCAACATAATTTTTCCTATTATTTTGTCATTTCTCACAATCCATCCACTTTTATTAATTAAAATAAGTAACTATCACTTTTATACAAAATAGGAAATGGAATAAATTCCTAAAACTAGCATGTAAATTTAAAGAATATATATTAAACCAAAAATTTAATATTGTTAAAAAAGCTTTATATTTTAAATGAGTGTTAAGCATTTTAATAGCTATAAATTTAAATGAGTTTAATTTGTTACATCATGTTTATTGTCCCCATTATCCACAAATTATTTTTATGGTATCAATTAAGATAATAGCAAGCAATACATTAGACTATAGAAGAGAAATCAAGAAAAAACAATTTATTAATGTTGTTCCATATTTAACCAAAACACTAATTACTACAAAATAAAATTGTTTATTGTGCAGTATAACTCTCTATTTATTCTGAAGACTAAGTTTTATTTAACAAATGCTTTTAGTCAAACAATTTAAAACCTGTACATGATGTTCATTATTCAATGTCTGACCCACTGAAACAAATTCTTTGTGGATGATTTCAATCCTTATTGTTCATGAATTTTAGGGGAGCAACTTCTCTTAACTCTCTTATAAACTATTCAAAACACATGAATGTCAGATAGCCTAGTTAATATACACTGTTTCAACAATTTGTAAATTTCATTCAATTTCCAATAAGTGTAAATAACAAATTATAGGAACAAATTTATAAAGGAAAAACCTTAGTTCCAAATCTTTACATACAAATTACAGATAATGGTTGGTTGGTTGGTTGGTTCATTGGTGTTTTTTGTCGCAAGAGCCATACAGGCTATACTGTGCCATGTCAAATGGTAAGATTACAAAAATGAAATATAATATAAAATATTATATTTCATTTTTCTGGTTACTACCCCTGATTTAGGTAGGTGTTTTCTTCCTAGTATTCTCCTTTTGTTTCTTTAAATGGAATTAATAAACATTTAGCATGGCAAGTCAGATATTCATTTGGCAAAACAAGAAATATTTGTTTGAACCACATGTCTTTGTGGATTTCAAAACAGCAGCAAATGTCTTCTGTTTCATTGGTGCACTTGAAGTGGCCATGCAACAATCCTCTGGATAAGGTAAATTGTTAACTGTTTTGACCTGTTGGATCTCTTTCTCTCTCTGCCATGCAGGGCATTTCTAGGAGTAGGCAGAATGGGTGTCTTTGCAATTCACACAGCATGGAGTACTGGTACGCTCAGTACTCGTGACCTTCAGTTCCACACTGCACACATACACTCTTCCCTCGGTGGGATGTTTGTGAATATCCAAACCACTGGCATTTGAAGCAACACATCAGATTTTGAACATATGACTGAACTGGACAGCACAGATATCCTGTTGTAATAAAAGATGGCAATGTCAGCTTGTTAAACATCAGAATTAGATGTTTAACAAGTTTGTATCAATAAGCTGCACCTACTTCTATTCTCCCGCACTATGAACAACTGCCTAATTTGTAAATGGCTCAAATTTGTCAAAGGCACAAAAATTTTAGTGCAACTTATTGAACATCAAACTATGACAAAGTTTGTATCAGTCTACCATTTCGACGAATGAAGATGCGTCAGACAGCAGCAACACCTTGTTCTGAAAGACCAATCTGAACATCTGATTAGTCTTCAGACATTAGATCAATCTGCGATATCACACCATGTGATGGAGTTTAAACTTCCATGTGGTGTGATTGAAACTCCCATATCTCCAAAAGTGTTCATTGCCAAAAGTTTTGCTGATTGTTGAGAGGAGACTGTAAGAAGGTACCCTGACCTCAATTTCTGTATTTTTTTCAGATTCCCAATGATTGATTCAAATAGCTTCTGAATCAGAAAAGGGGAGTATTTGGACAGTGATTTTTCTCTAGTAGCATGCACTATCAAGTAGGCTGAATGACTGGAAATGTTTTGGTTGGTTGTTGTTGGTTTGTCTGGATTTTTTGTGTTTTTGGTATCCATGATTAAAAAATCATTTTTGGCTCCTAGTGACCCCATCCACCATGAGGCCCAACAAGAGGATGCTGTCACATGGAGGACTCCCATAGAGTCACACCAGGAGCTATACTATACCCTCAAAATTCAGTCAAGAAGAGCACTTGTCTGACATGACAAAACTGTCAAACAGGGATGTGTTCGCCCAATCTGCATCGATCAGTTGACTCCAGACCAAGGTCAAGAATGACTCAGCAACCAGCCAATTGATTCAAATGGAGCATGATTTGAGCCTCCCATTAATCTGAAGTAGGGGCAAAGTAGTGTATTGGGGACGTTATGTGCCTCTCAACTAGCAGGATCCCTTTCTGGCATATGAGACACCATGCACAGCAAACACATGGGTGAGCATTCAGATCCCAGAGACAGTAAAAAATTACTAAACCATCTCTGGGAGGTCTCTTCACCATGGACAGGAACCACATCAAGAAGGTTACAGGTATCATGTGAAATGAGTATAACATCGAGATTACCCAGGTAATGCCAACTAACCTTATTCAAGTCAGTGGATAAACATCAAAACATGAAGGAAAACATTTCAATTTTACCTGAATAAACTTAACTTACCCATCAAGATTTGAAATGAGAACTTATCATATAGGAATGTATGAAATGCATTCTCCGTAGCAATTTCTATGCTTAATTTCAAAGAACATACAACCAAAAGAAAGAAAGAAATGATGAATCTAAGAAAGTAAAAAAAGAAAAAAGAACCTTTTCAATTTTCTAACTGAAGATTGAAACTTCTAACTTATCCTGGATTATGAGGCTAAATTATAATTTGCATAAAAAGATCTTAATTTACTATCACTTAAAATATAAATTTTTTAAAAATAATTATCTCAATTAAACCATTGTTCAATTTATTTTATTATTACCTTTTAAGAAAATACAAATTTTTAAAATAACTTTTATTGAAATTATATAACCACTATGGATGAAAAATTAATCTGTAATTTTAACACACTTTACTTAGAAGTACAAAATTTATTTTAAAAATGCTGCATACAAAAAGGATAAAATATTAATTAATCAAAAATTTTTTTACATTCCCACATGATATTATCCAAGTACTGGTGGATAACATTGACATTATGCAGATTAGCTTCCAACTATGTTGCTGAAATGATTTTCTAACAACATTACCAACTTTGCACATTATCCATAAGTAACAGATTTTATCCTGGAACTTAAAAAAGGGCTTTAAATCACTTTACTGACACTTTTTCTGATTTTTTTTTCAATCAGAAAGTATCAGTAAAGTGATGTACTGACTTAATACACTGTTAAGACTACAGATGAGCTATGAAGTCTAGATATTGAAAGTTGTTATTAAGCTTATAGATATAATCAACAACAGCTATTCCAGGATCTCACCACTTAAGAATCTCAAGGGAGACCAGATTTATTTCTGTAACAAAATTTTGTGGTAGGTCTATGTATATGAACATACACACAATTTTATACACTTAACCATCATCAATTTTTCTGTATATTATAATCCTCACAGGATAAAGAACAAAATCATGAATTGTGTAGCCTTAAAAATTGCATAAAATCAGCCGATTAATGCTAAAATGTTTTTGATTTTGTATAGCAAACTAGCCTGGCTGAACTGATTATCCAAAGCTGTTATCTTTTACTTTAGTGTTTTTATTATTTATTGTTTAATTTAATTTGTAACAATTTTTTGTTGTTTTAATTGTATATTTGGACATTCTTAACCATAAATGATTGCTTCTTCAACACAAAGATGCCCAAGAACAATATGCTGATCAATCTAGCAGCTTAGAGTCGGATTTGCTTTTCTAATGCAATAATGTATGCTCAGGACAACGTGCTTTGACTTCTAATAATTCTCTCTTTATGATTAGTTTTAGAATAGTGAGGAAAGTATCTATCAAAGATGGTAGTACATTCACAATGTCAGTCTTCATTTTCCAAAACACGTCTTGCTGCTTGCATTGGGAATGGTAAATAGTGTTGACACCCATTAGATTGTATCAATATACCATATACAGTAATGTACAAAATAATGTTTATGACAAATGCAATGTGGAAATTGTATTTAAAATTCACATCATCATTCAGTGCCACATTTTACTGTGGACACATACACCTTTTCTCAAAGGCTACACACCAGCTTTGTTCTTTATCATGCAAAAAGTATAATTCATATTTCAATTTTTGCTAGTTTTAAATTTACACTAAAAAAACAACAAAAATTAAAAGAAAAATATACCAAAATGTTATGCCAAATAAACTTAATTCCTAACACAAGTAATGAGAGAGAGCTTGAGCTCAACATTATTATTATTTCTTGTAAAATACAAAATATTTTAGGAATAAAATACAAATGAAAGTTCATTACTTTCAATTTAAAAACAGATTTTTAAATCCAGTTTAAATTTACTGTTTTTACTTTTTAATATAAAAATTTTTTAATTAAATAAATTTCAAACAAAAATAATTATTTTTTCACATTACTTAGATGATATATCCTTTAACCCATCCTCTACAGATAAATACATATTGTGTTAAAATGTTCTACTATTTAATCAGATTTCATATATCATTTCAGATCAAAAATATACCTCTGTAAATTTATCAGCAACCATGTATCTCACTCTCCAAGATTTGTCTTCTGCTGCTTGTCTCAAAGTAGCCATCACAAACTGTTCGACGTCGTCATGAGGTAATAATTCAGCAATGGAAACACAAGCTTCCACCCCAAGCAATCTAACTGAATCCTGTTAATAATAAAATATGAAAAAATGAATTAATAATAAAGTGGGAATGTAATGCTACAATGCAAACAAAATTTTTTATATTAAGTTACTTGTTCATCTTGAGCCAAACTAGCCCACATGGGAATCAAATCAGATTTCACATATTCTAATTCTACTACTTTAGCAAATTCACCAAGCTTGCTTGCTGCAGCTCTGCGGACCATTGGAGTGTCATCTTGACAAAGATTTCTGAAATGGCTGCAATAGAAATATATATGTATATATTTATATAAAGTAAGAATTAAATATATGATTATTATTATTAGATTTAAAAATTTTCATTAAGCTGATTATATACTTTCGTAATTCTGCTTTCACACTACTTGAAACTCTGGGATAACATACGCTGAAGAGTCCACATGCTGATGTTCGAGAAGTAAACCAGTCACCTGAAATAAAATTAAGTGCTTTAAACTAAATTTTAAAATATTTGTTTAATGAATTGACTCATAGAAATTTATGGAAAAATGTAAGATTATCTCTCTATAGCTGAAGACTCCACTTAGGAATGTAACAGTTTTCTCAACTAAGATTTAATAGATTCCACTAGAAATTATTCTTGATTCAGAATTTTATAATCATCAACTATCACAATTACTATCAATATTTGAATATCAAGTATCTGTTAATTATAAAATAGAACAGTACAGCTTGTTTCACAGATCCTGGATGTGGTGTAAAAATGTGCAGTTGCAAGGACCAGCACATTTACTTAGTGAAGAAAATCAATACATTTTTTACAAAGCACTGTTGTGCATTACCAAAAAGAGGCTTTTTAAAACTTCCATCCAAGATATGTGAAATGATCTGTAATATTATTTATAAATACAATTTCTATACTAACCTGATGCTAATCTTTTTACAAGAGGTACAAAGTATTGCTCTAAATCAGCTGAACTATGCTTCTGTGATATGTTCCTTAGAGATTCTACTGCCTTGTCTCTTACGACAGTCTCTTCAACTGTAGCTAGACTTTCTAATGGTGGCTATAAAATTATAACAATATATATTTACAAATAATAAATTGCAAATTTCTTTCTTTAGTTTACTCTTTAGTAAACTAATAAACATAAATATAATTTAGACTAATGGAAATCATTTATAGTACAAAATAGTGACAAAAGTTTTTGCCAATTTTATTATTATTTGCTAAATACTGAATTAGTTAAGAAACAAACACACAGTTAATTTAATATAAAGAAATAAAATATGTTATTTTTAATAATGTGTTAACAGNAATTTATCAGCAACCATGTATCTCACTCTCCAAGATTTGTCTTCTGCTGCTTGTCTCAAAGTAGCCATCACAAACTGTTCGACGTCGTCATGAGGTAATAATTCAGCAATGGAAACACAAGCTTCCACCCCAAGCAATCTAACTGAATCCTGTTAATAATAAAATATGAAAAAATGAATTAATAATAAAGTGGGAATGTAATGCTACAATGCAAACAAAATTTTTTATATTAAGTTACTTGTTCATCTTGAGCCAAACTAGCCCACATGGGAATCAAATCAGATTTCACATATTCTAATTCTACTACTTTAGCAAATTCACCAAGCTTGCTTGCTGCAGCTCTGCGGACCATTGGAGTGTCATCTTGACAAAGATTTCTGAAATGGCTGCAATAGAAATATATATGTATATATTTATATAAAGTAAGAATTAAATATATGATTATTATTATTAGATTTAAAAATTTTCATTAAGCTGATTATATACTTTCGTAATTCTGCTTTCACACTACTTGAAACTCTGGGATAACATACGCTGAAGAGTCCACATGCTGATGTTCGAGAAGTAAACCAGTCACCTGAAATAAAATTAAGTGCTTTAAACTAAATTTTAAAATATTTGTTTAATGAATTGACTCATAGAAATTTATGGAAAAATGTAAGATTATCTCTCTATAGCTGAAGACTCCACTTAGGAATGTAACAGTTTTCTCAACTAAGATTTAATAGATTCCACTAGAAATTATTCTTGATTCAGAATTTTATAATCATCAACTATCACAATTACTATCAATATTTGAATATCAAGTATCTGTTAATTATAAAATAGAACAGTACAGCTTGTTTCACAGATCCTGGATGTGGTGTAAAAATGTGCAGTTGCAAGGACCAGCACATTTACTTAGTGAAGAAAATCAATACATTTTTTACAAAGCACTGTTGTGCATTACCAAAAAGAGGCTTTTTAAAACTTCCATCCAAGATATGTGAAATGATCTGTAATATTATTTATAAATACAATTTCTATACTAACCTGATGCTAATCTTTTTACAAGAGGTACAAAGTATTGCTCTAAATCAGCTGAACTATGCTTCTGTGATATGTTCCTTAGAGATTCTACTGCCTTGTCTCTTACGACAGTCTCTTCAACTGTAGCTAGACTTTCTAATGGTGGCTATAAAATTATAACAATATATATTTACAAATAATAAATTGCAAATTTCTTTCTTTAGTTTACTCTTTAGTAAACTAATAAAAATAAATATAATTTAGACTAATGGAAATCATTTATAGTACAAAATAGTGACAAAAGTTTTTGCAAATTTTGTTATTATTTGCTAAATACTGAATTAGTTAAGAAACAAACACACAGTTAATTTAATATAAAGAAATAAAATATGTTATTTTTAATAATGTGTTAACAGATCATTTTGAATGTTTTGTACATAAATTTTAATAACTATCATTTTAAACATATTAAAAATATTTTGTTACTTTTATGTAAATATATTTAATCTAATTAAAGATTAATTTATAGTATTCAATTCTAATTAATTTTTCAAAAAATAAACAGAATGTAATTCCTTATTTGATAAAATCAGAAGCAAGCTAAGTTATCAAATATAATAGATAAAATATTTATCTTTAGTTTGTGTACAGACTGTAAAATTATTAATAGAACCATTTTTAAAATGAATGTAAGAATTAGTAATTTTTAACTGAAAATAATTGAATTTGTTCATGATGAAAGCAATGATTTGAGAATTTTTCATAATCACAATGCATTTTAAAAAGTCTCTCATATACTTTTATTTAAATAAAAAGTAAGATGTATGTATATTGTAAAAAATTGATCACAACCTGATGTGTGTCTTATTGTACTTTAAGTATTGTTACCATATTATCAAAATAATTAATTGCAATAAACCATCACAATGATATTTTATCTTGAAATCAAGTTTTGTTTGCATTGAAATATTGCTCACACAGTGAAAGAAGAGAGAATTATCTGTCATATTTATAAGCAATAAACATATGTACGTAGCTGGAATGGTAAATCTAGTTGAAATGGAAAATATACTTTCCTTATCAATTTAGGAATACATTTCATTTTTTATACCAGTGATAAGAAATTAGAAAATACCTATATAATCTAATGATTAATATTCTGAACTAAAGCACTATCAGTTCTTTTACAAGTTAAATGTATAATTTGGTATATAAAAAAGCAATACTATATAATGAATGCTTTTTACTTATACATTTAGTACTGTTTTATTAGTATACTATAAAACTGATGGTGATTTTATATGATAATTATCAGCTGTTTTAATGCAGTAAATTACACTGGACGACAAAAAAAATAACGCACCATGAAGGACTTGTTGCATTTGAATAAAAATTGGTATATGACATCGTCATTGCTAGACAGATATATGATTGCAACCATAAAACAAAAACATACTTTATTGTGCAGTAATATGCAATACAGTGCAGGTACTAATATCCTGTTGGGCCGCCTCTAGCATGGATACAAACTGTGATACGCCTTGGCATGGAGGCATAAAGGTCGCGAATAATGTTCTGAGGCATATCTGTCCATGCATGATGCAATTGGGACTCAAGATGCGTCAGATCCTGTGGCTGTCGCAGCTGGCAACCCAAGTGGTCCCAAACATGTTCGATTAATGATAAATCTGGAGACCGTGCAGGCCAAGGAAGTGTGGCAACGTTATGTAGGCATGCTTGGGAGACTGCTGCAGTGGCCGGGCATTATCCTGGGAATATGCCTGTCGGAAGCCCTGCCATGAGGGGCAACACACGTGGCTGAGAATGTATTGCACATATCGTTGGGCTGTGAGGGTAGTACACATGACAACTAGAGGTGTCCTACTGTCGTATGTTATGGCTCCCCACACCATAACACTGGGGGTTGGGCCCGTGTGCCACTCCACAGTATAGGCCGGGTTGACACCTTGACCAGCAGGCCGCCATACTCTCACACGGCCATCGTGAGCCCCCAAACAAAAGCGGGATTCGTCGCTGAACACAATACACTGCCAGTCAGTAGCAGTCCACGATTGTCGTGCACGACACCACTGCAGACGGAGGCGTCGGTGGGTGGCTGTTAACGGTAGAACACATACTGGGCGTTGGGAGATCAATCCGCCTTCTACTAAGCGCCTGGAAATGGTGCGGCTGGATACATGGTTCCCTAATGCAGGTGCCACCGCTGCATGAATGGTAGACGATGAAGCTGTAGGCGCTGTCCGTGCTTGACGTACAATGAGACGATCCTCCCTTCTGGTAGTCTGTCGATAGCGCCCGGAACCCGTTTGCCGTTCGTGTGTACCCCTACTTACCCACTGCTCATAACACATCCTAACAGTTCTATCAGAACGGTTCAGATGGCGCCCAATCCGGCAGTATGACCATCCTCCTTCTCTCAATCCAACGATGCGACCTCTCTCAAACTCATTTAACTGAATGTAAGGCTGTTGAATGCGTCATAGAGGCATGTCTGTCACTCAATGAAGTCAAAACCATGAATAAAAGCGCAGAACATATGCACAAGTCGTCACAGCGTGCACCTTTATACCAGGCAGCGGAAACATTTTTTCCCCTCTGGTGGCGATATAACACAAGAAACTACTCTCAAAAGCTAATCATTTACATATCTAGCTAAGATGATGCAACATATCAATTTTTATTCAAATCCAACAAGTCCTTCAAGGTGCATTATTTTTTTTGTCGTCCAGTGTATTATTTTGTAAAAGAAATAAAAATAAATTCTCAAAAATCATTGCTTTTTACTTAGATATGATTACTTTTTAACACAATTATGTTATTTACAACTAACAATTTTTTACTGTCAACTGTCATTATCTATCTATAAATTTAAGAATATATTATTTTATTAAAAAGTTTATGTAAGATGTTACANTCAAATGGTAAGATTACAAAAATGAAATATAATATAAAATATTATATTTCATTTTTCTGGTTACTACCCCTGATTTAGGTAGGTGTTTTCTTCCTAGTATTCTCCTTTTGTTTCTTTAAATGGAATTAATAAACATTTAGCATGGCAAGTCAGATATTCATTTGGCAAAACAAGAAATATTTGTTTGAACCACATGTCTTTGTGGATTTCAAAACAGCAGCAAATGTCTTCTGTTTCATTGGTGCACTTGAAGTGGCCATGCAACAATCCTCTGGATAAGGTAAATTGTTAACTGTTTTGACCTGTTGGATCTCTTTCTCTCTCTGCCATGCAGGGCATTTCTAGGAGTAGGCAGAATGGGTGTCTTTGCAATTCACACAGCATGGAGTACTGGTACGCTCAGTACTCGTGACCTTCAGTTCCACACTGCACACATACACTCTTCCCTCGGTGGGATGTTTGTGAATATCCAAACCACTGGCATTTGAAGCAACACATCAGATTTTGAACATATGACTGAACTGGACAGCACAGATATCCTGTTGTAATAAAAGATGGCAATGTCAGCTTGTTAAACATCAGAATTAGATGTTTAACAAGTTTGTATCAATAAGCTGCACCTACTTCTATTCTCCCGCACTATGAACAACTGCCTAATTTGTAAATGGCTCAAATTTGTCAAAGGCACAAAAATTTTAGTGCAACTTATTGAACATCAAACTATGACAAAGTTTGTATCAGTCTACCATTTCGACGAATGAAGATGCGTCAGACAGCAGCAACACCTTGTTCTGAAAGACCAATCTGAACATCTGATTAGTCTTCAGACATTAGATCAATCTGCGATATCACACCATGTGATGGAGTTTAAACTTCCATGTGGTGTGATTGAAACTCCCATATCTCCAAAAGTGTTCATTGCCAACAGTTTTGCTGATTGTTGAGAGGAGACTGTAAGAAGGTACCCTGACCTCAATTTCTGTATTTTTTTCAGATTCCCAATGATTGATTCAAATAGCTTCTGAATCAGAAAAGGGGAGTATTTGGACAGTGATTTTTCTCTAGTAGCATGCACTATCAAGTAGGCTGAATGACTGGAAATGTTTTGGTTGGTTGTTGTTGGTTTGTCTGGATTTTTTGTGTTTTTGGTATCCATGATTAAAAAATCATTTTTGGCTCCTAGTGACCCCATCCACCATGAGGCCCAACAAGAGGATGCTGTCACATGGAGGACTCCCATAGAGTCACACCAGGAGCTATACTATACCCTCAAAATTCAGTCAAGAAGAGCACTTGTCTGACATGACAAAACTGTCAAACAGGGATGTGTTCGCCCAATCTGCATCGATCAGTTGACTCCAGACCAAGGTCAAGAATGACTCAGCAACCAGCCAATTGATTCAAATGGAGCATGATTTGAGCCTCCCATTAATCTGAAGTAGGGGCAAAGTCGTGTATTGGGGACGTTATGTGCCTCTCAACTAGCAGGATCCCTTTCTGGCATATGAGACACCATGCACAGCAAACACATGGGTGAGCATTCAGATCCCAGAGACAGTAAAAAATTACTAAACCATCTCTGGGAGGTCTCTTCACCATGGACAGGAACCACATCAAGAAGGTTACAGGTATCATGTGAAATGAGTATAACATCGAGATTACCCAGGTAATGCCAACTAACCTTATTCAAGTCAGTGGATAAACATCAAAACATGAAGGAAAACATTTCAATTTTACCTGAATAAACTTAACTTACCCATCAAGATTTGAAATGAGAACTTATCATATAGGAATGTATGAAATGCATTCTCCGTAGCAATTTCTATGCTTAATTTCAAAGAACATACAACCAAAAGAAAGAAAGAAATGATGAATCTAAGAAAGTAAAAAAAGAAAAAAGAACCTTTTCAATTTTCTAACTGAAGATTGAAACTTCTAACTTATCCTGGATTATGAGGCTAAATTATAATTTGCATAAAAAGATCTTAATTTACTATCACTTAAAATATAAATTTTTTAAAAATAATTATCTCAATTAAACCATTGTTCAATTTATTTTAT
Organism: Centruroides sculpturatus; assembly: GCF_000671375.1. NCBI lineage: Eukaryota > Metazoa > Arthropoda > Arachnida > Scorpiones > Buthidae > Centruroides > Centruroides sculpturatus. The sequence continues at coordinate 1,120,326 of NW_019384349.1, forward strand.
TATTACCTTTTAAGAAAATACAAATTTTTAAAATAACTTTTATTGAAATTATATAACCACTATGGATGAAAAATTAATCTGTAATTTTAACACACTTTACTTAGAAGTACAAAATTTATTTTAAAAATGCTGCATACAAAAAGGATAAAATATTAATTAATCAAAAATTTTTTTACATTCCCACATGATATTATCCAAGTACTGGTGGATAACATTGACATTATGCAGATTAGCTTCCAACTATGTTGCTGAAATGATTTTCTAACAACATTACCAACTTTGCACATTATCCATAAGTAACAGATTTTATCCTGGAACTTAAAAAAGGGCTTTAAATCACTTTACTGACACTTTTTCTGATTTTTTTTTCAATCAGAAAGTATCAGTAAAGTGATGTACTGACTTAATACACTGTTAAGACTACAGATGAGCTATGAAGTCTAGATATTGAAAGTTGTTATTAAGCTTATAGATATAATCAACAACAGCTATTCCAGGATCTCACCACTTAAGAATCTCAAGGGAGACCAGATTTATTTCTGTAACAAAATTTTGTGGTAGGTCTATGTATATGAACATACACACAATTTTATACACTTAACCATCATCAATTTTTCTGTATATTATAATCCTCACAGGATAAAGAACAAAATCATGAATTGTGTAGCCTTAAAAATTGCATAAAATCAGCCGATTAATGCTAAAATGTTTTTGATTTTGTATAGCAAACTAGCCTGGCTGAACTGATTATCCAAAGCTGTTATCTTTTACTTTAGTGTTTTTATTATTTATTGTTTAATTTAATTTGTAACAATTTTTTGTTGTTTTAATTGTATATTTGGACATTCTTAACCATAAATGATTGCTTCTTCAACACAAAGATGCCCAAGAACAATATGCTGATCAATCTAGCAGCTTAGAGTCGGATTTGCTTTTCTAATGCAATAATGTATGCTCAGGACAACGTGCTTTGACTTCTAATAATTCTCTCTTTATGATTAGTTTTAGAATAGTGAGGAAAGTATCTATCAAAGATGGTAGTACATTCACAATGTCAGTCTTCATTTTCCAAAACACGTCTTGCTGCTTGCATTGGGAATGGTAAATAGTGTTGACACCCATTAGATTGTATCAATATACCATATACAGTAATGTACAAAATAATGTTTATGACAAATGCAATGTGGAAATTGTATTTAAAATTCACATCATCATTCAGTGCCACATTTTACTGTGGACACATACACCTTTTCTCAAAGGCTACACACCAGCTTTGTTCTTTATCATGCAAAAAGTATAATTCATATTTCAATTTTTGCTAGTTTTAAATTTACACTAAAAAAACAACAAAAATTAAAAGAAAAATATACCAAAATGTTATGCCAAATAAACTTAATTCCTAACACAAGTAATGAGAGAGAGCTTGAGCTCAACATTATTATTATTTCTTGTAAAATACAAAATATTTTAGGAATAAAATACAAATGAAAGTTCATTACTTTCAATTTAAAAACAGATTTTTAAATCCAGTTTAAATTTACTGTTTTTACTTTTTAATATAAAAATTTTTTAATTAAATAAATTTCAAACAAAAATAATTATTTTTTCACATTACTTAGATGATATATCCTTTAACCCATCCTCTACAGATAAATACATATTGTGTTAAAATGTTCTACTATTTAATCAGATTTCATATATCATTTCAGATCAAAAATATACCTCTGTAAATTTATCAGCAACCATGTATCTCACTCTCCAAGATTTGTCTTCTGCTGCTTGTCTCAAAGTAGCCATCACAAACTGTTCGACGTCGTCATGAGGTAATAATTCAGCAATGGAAACACAAACCACTACTAATTTAAGGTGAAGAGCATATATTTTGAATTAAATTAATAAAAAATATGATTAAAAATTGCAGCCCGGCATTGTGACGATGTCACAATAAATAATTGCTTGTTTTGTAGCTATAAATTATCATCATTATCATCCATCCTACTTACAGCAAAATTCATCCGTGGTTTCTTCATACGAAATATGAATTAATACAAACATAATTACAGTTATAAGCAGCAGAAACTTCATGCTCGGAGTTAATTAAACCAATTTATCATTAAAAGGAAACGTGATAACAGGAGAAAGGTTTTATGAAAAGCGACCTTTACAAAATTATTCTTAATTTAAAATATCAGCGCTAGAAATATATACAGTGGTGCCTCAGTGCACGAACTACTCCCAACTCGAATAATTCGATATTCGAATGCACGTTAAAAAAAAAACAATGCTCGATAATTGACTGCATGCTCGGCACTCGACCGAAAAATACGACCTGCTTAAACAAATATTTTTATTTTAACTTTAATTCTGTTATCCGTAAAACTTTCCCGCGATAAAAATAAGTATCTAATTTAAAAATAAAATAAAAGCCTAGAGTTGAATATCTTCGTCAGACAAAATTATTCCTAAATTTAAAAGTCGTATTTTGCCATTCTGTACGGTTATTCCCAACGACATATGACTACCAGACCCCGAACCGGGCCGCCATCTTTGAAGCGAATTGAACGCGCTTCCGCCATG